>NW_017672677.1:0-6619 GCF_001879085.1 Nicotiana attenuata
CGGACTTGCTCGAGGCCTCAAATCATATCAAACAACGCTAAAACCATGAATTACACCCCGATTCAAGCTTTATGGACTTTGAACTTTCCAACTTCTATTTCTGATGTTTAAACCTATCAAATCACGTCCGATTGACCTCAAATTTTGCACGCAAATCATATTTGACATTACGGACCTACTCCAACTTCCGGAATTTGATTCGGACCCCGATATCAAAAAGTCAACCTCCGGTCAAACTTCCCAAAAACCTTCAAATTTCAATCTTTAGCCAAATGGCTTCAAAATGACTTACGGACCTCCAAATCCACTTCCGATCGCGGCCCCAGCTCCAGAATCACCATACGGAGCTATTCACAGTCTCGGAATCCCAAACGGACATCGATAACACTGAAATGCACTTCAAACCAAACTTATGAAATTCCATCTAAAATGCTAACTTCCACAATAGGCGCCAAAATACTCCCGGGTTATCCAAAACCCGCATCGGGCATACGCCCAAGTCTGAAATCATCATACGAACTTGCTGGAACCTTCAGATCCTGATTCCGAGGTCGTTTACTCAGAAATCCATTCCTAGTTCATTCTTTCAACTTTAAGCTTCTCAAATGAGAATTCTCTTTCTAAATCAACTTTGAACTTCCCGGAACTTAATTCCGACCACACGTACAAGTCATAATACCTGAAATGAAGCTGTTCATGGCCTCCGACTGCTGAACGGAGCGCTAGGACTCAAAACAACCTGTCGGGTCGTTACATTCTCCTCCAGTTAATCAAACGTTCGTCCTCGAACGTGCTGAGAACTATGCTGGAGTAGTCTGAAATCACTGTTTAACACCTCGTGCACCTTCCCGTGCTACCACAACTCAGTTGAGCACATCAGCTCGATCAAATTTTGAAGATATTCCCTTTTTATTAAAGCAAATAAGCCTTAGGGCCCAATTCCAACATCCGGAATTCTATGCCCGACCTGCTTCCAACATACAATCACCAAATCGATCACTACATGCTGTACCCAAACGTGACTGCATATCCTTGCTGAATTTGCACTTTCCCTCATTTTACTCACCGGATCACGATAACATTTTCTGTTCAACTTAGTCAAAATTCCACGAATCTGGTGCTCCCATTGCACCCCATAACATACATAGGTCTTACTCACATTCTTACAACACCGCCACAACGGAAGAGATGTGAAGAAATTCATAATCACTGCCGAGTCAATCAATCATTGAGTCTATACTTCTGGCAAGAAACATTACCATATTCTGAACAAGTGGAGATCTTGCTCCTTAACATACTCTATATAGTCAGATTGCACTAATCCTGATTCCAATGGGCTCACCTCACCCAGTACTAACTGCTCAGGCCATAAGCCACCCCGGACATAATCAAAAGTCTCATGTGATACCACAATGTGCCAATAGGCTGCCATTTTAAAATGCGATACAAAAAGAAAAATGAACTCTGAAGGGAATTATCTAACTCCCGCACTAATACGGACTTCCCTTAGAAAAGAGGAAACAGAATACAATAAACAGATATGGGAAACTATACTGAACATTACGCTGTTGCGGGGCGCAACCCGATCCAAACAACATAACCATGGCGGCGTGCCAACCAATCCAAACAACATAACCATGGCGGCGTGCCAACCGATCCAAATAACATACCCATGGCGGCGTGCCAACCGATCCACACGTAGAACTCACATAAGGAGATATACATCGAGCTAGATTTGCTCATTACAACAGCATACCAAATATCGGGCGTAAGCACGCTAAGTGCATAATACCATCCCTGAGGGAGCACATAGCGTCATAAGCTACAAAACTCAAGCACAACTAGGGTGCGATATACGGACTGAATCTCAAAAGCCATCCTGTTCATAGTACATCATCTCTACACGGATCTTCAACACATAAGAAATTTCTCAAGCCGTCTCGCAACTCTCATGGCGCAATGCATCACTACATGGAATGTCTGACAACGAACTAACACCCTGACTACCCCATAAGGAGCGCATTACTGAAATGAACATAACTGGCCTGACATAGAGCCCAAATTCACATTTACACCCATCCACCGACCTCAAGTCGATCCTGATCATATCAAGCTAAGCCAATAACCTTTCAAAGGTCCATACTAATTTTTCCTCTTCTCATAACACACAAGGACCACCATCATAACCGGAGCGAACCTCCACAGTCCATAACCCAATAAACAGAGTGCCCTCCGGGCATAAATTCTCAAATTGATGATATTACCACAATCCTCATACTTGGTCTAGATCTTAAATCAGTCAAGTGACTACGTGCCACTTTTATGAAACCTGTGGGACACTCCCCCACAATATACCATAACAATTTACTTGGTCTTACCTCCAACCCACCGACCGCACTAACGCTGAAAGCGATCAAGAATCATTAACCATGATACAAGCCCCCTTTACCAGGCACCAATCTCAGGGGACACTGAAGACAATGCCAACTTACCTTAAACGCCGAAGCTCCTTTCCTGCTCATCCGAGCCCGTGACATCCTTACCAGCACCAAGCTGCAACCTTGATCCTCACTTTGAATTCCCATGCTACTCACTGCACCAATGTGCCAACATACGATAGAACACGATTGTTAACATTAACATTTTAACACTTCATCATATAAGAACCTTTCACTTAACTCACTTCAGGAGAAACATAGCAACGCATGGGCGAATACTCATAATCATAAAATATGCAACCATCCAAGTAGTGGTCTAAGCCACCATAGCCCCTTCCGGAATCTGCTTCCACACAACAGGCCATAACAATAGAAGGCCTCTGAATAACATTATTTGTGGCGGCTGACAAGCCTGATACGTGCCATCACCAATCACTTACATAACTCGATCACGCTGCAGAAACTGACTGCCAACACCAATATGCCAAATTCAACTATGGCCAATCAACTACCTTCTTCCAATTTATCCTTGATTGCCTTAATGATATCACTGATTTCTTCCAGCGCATAACATACTCCCTCTGCACTCATCCTGAGCGACCTCGAATCACGAGACCATGCTGTCTCAAATCCCATGAACTGACTCACATCTCTCAAATGCCATACCGCAAGCCAAAATATCACAGAACGTCCTGAGTCTCCATTCGTAAGCTGCTGCATCAACTTGATTCTCAACTGCACCTATAGGCTCGACATCATTAAGTATTATACTTCATCTTTTGAATTTTCACTAGGACCGCTGCTGAGAGCCACCCGCTCTGACTTGGTCCCGAATATAATCAACTCCATAAATCTTATAACACATGAATACCCTCTCGACGAGGCACCCGGTGGAATCACTTCCTCCGAAACCTGTATCTATACAAGGCATAAGTCCTGAATCCCTTCCCAAGTTCGATTATGAGCCAATAAGGCCAACCATAACATGCCTCCAACAAGTCATTCGCTCAAATTACCACTTATGGTCTTTTTCCGTAGCTGAGATAACCCACCAAGATATTAATAACTGGAAACCTCGCAAGTAGCTAACCATGAAACCCAAATCACAAGCAGTGGGACTCTCCCACTTAGCTTGAAGCCATTATTACCAAAACTCTGGAGTTCACCATTATTCTTGATCTCTTGCCGACATAACCTCGTGCCATCAATCGCCAGCTTTCCCGATATCTTACCATAGAACCCCAATTGATACTCTAAATTATTAACACCATTCATACAACAATCCCCTTTGCTGCATATCCAGTAGAACTCTTCGCAGAAGCCTCGCCAACCACGCGACTGCTAACTTGCTCACAGGAATACCCCACCTGTAGAAATCACTCCCCGGCATCTTCCAACGCTGCTGCATGGGGTACAATTACTACGACATCAATGACCCTTCCTGGGTCTGGGCTCACACTCCAGTTGCACAGGTCCATTTTACCCCTTGTGGACATCATTTACATGCGCGGCAACCTCCTTCCAATTCCAAGTTATGCTGCATCCTTCTTCACTTAAGCGACTCCTTTCCGTTGTATTAAATCTCCTGCCGCATGATAGCTCTTACTTCTAATCAATTCCGTAGGCCCCAATAGCCAAGCACTAATATCATCAAATCACTCCAAACTCTCCTTAAGGTACGTGGTCCTTCCACTGCAAGCCCATACGCATCTCCGCCACTCTCCCACTTTGGCGGAGCTCATCCCCTTAATCGACTACTTTAATCTTTGCTTCAAATACCTGGCCTTTTAACAATTTAAAACTCCGCCTGACATTTCCCACAGGCCCTTCTCATCTTTTGCTGCTCAGTTGTTGCCTTAATAAAATTCATCTTCATAGAACTTGAATCCTCAATTTCCTACTAACTCCAAACCTTTCCGAAGGTCATCTTTCTCGAACCGTCAACATTAGAAATACTGATTCAAATCCTGAACCACCGCATCTTGCGGTATCTGATAGTTGTATCTCCGATACCATTTCACAATACCTTGCCTCAAAGGCGAATTGTAGAAAAATCATAACACCGACAAACTTAATACGTCAAATTAGGACGACGGTACCCCAATATAGAAGAAAAATTCCACCACGCTTGCAATTACCAAGTCCCATTACTTCCACCAATCCACCTGACCCTCCTTAGTTCGATTACCTTTCCCCCTGCCGGGGATAACGTACTGAATCTCCTGATTATGCACTGAGTAAACCTCCCTTGAAATCATTCACTGCCCTGATACGTGGGCAACACCCTACCATCATATTACTACTGCAGAATAGTCATTCATAAGCATTGCGACAACTTGTGCTTACCCTCAAGCCCTCGAAAATACCGCTACTGGGCTGAAATAATAAAATATTCTTCTATAAGGCGACGACAATAATCTGATCAGCTATACCGGGAGAAACATCACGTATCACATCTGTAGTACCATTACGGTTCTTCAATTTTCGATTTAGAACAAGCGGTTCGCGTCGCATAGGATTGAGTAAGAAAGAAACAAAGGCATAAGCCTCTCATGAAATCGAATCGCACGATAAGGAATCAAGAAGGGAAGTACTCCTAACAGCCCTGTAGCCTCCCGAGGATAAGTACAGACGTCTCCGTACCGATCCACGAGACTCTACTAGACTTGCTCATGACTCGTGAGACCGACGGGAACCTAGTGCTCTGATACCATGTTGTCACGACCCAAATCCACTACAGGTCGTGATGGCGCCGGACACCGTTGTCAGGCAAGCCAACTAACTCACCCATTAAGTTCTCTTTTAATAATTAAAAAAATCTAAGAGTTTTACCTCTATTTTTCATATGTAAGACAATCTCTGTTTAAACTCAAAGGAAGAAATAATTATTAATACACACCTTTCAAAGAACACCATCCCAGAACCCGGTGTCACAAGTGCATGAGCCACTACTGATAAGAAAAATAAAATACAATGTCTGTTCGAAATACAGTGGACGGAGAATAAATAAATGACATATTAGAAGGGAACTACACTAGCTGCGGGTCGTCTCGAACAATGCAGCTCACCTTGTCCCCAATCATCCGTGCTGCCATCTAATGCAAGATATACCTGTGCAACAAAAATGCACAGAAGTGTAGTATGAGTACGTAATCAACGTGTACTCAGTGAGTATCCCGCCTAATCCCGAAGGGGTAGGGACGAGATGGCCAACTTCGACACTCACTAGAGGTCTATTAACAATATTCTATAAGTGTGAGGATAATCATGGATTTATATAGAAGTCCTAACTGTGAGACCAAATAACAGGTAAACACCTTCAACATTAAATCGAGGGCTTCCAAAGTCTATTCTTTATTATCTTATCAGTTCATATTAAGCCACGTAGGGCCAATTCCACGCTTACCATTTTCAAGTAACAAATAAACATGCACAAATCACACCGAGGCGACGGCCCGCTCCAACAGAAATGTAAACTGTGCACTGCCGAGGGTCGAGCGGCACGAACCATAGATGCATCTATTTTCACCGAGGCGTTCGGCCCGTTCCATAAATAAACACATATCCTGCTCGCGAATCATCCATGCGATGCAGGCACATGTAAAGTACATGCTCAAGTAGGAAATTAAGAGTTCATCGAGGATAATCCTCCAAATAAACAACTTTTCTCTTCATTTTTTTTTAACATTTCATGGAAAATTACTATTAAATCTCTTTTAAAATTCCTTTACCAGTTCAAGGTGATCTAAACAATTCAAACTATCGATGAGTTCACAATAATCCAAATATAACATGCTTTCGAGTCCTAGACTACCCAGACAATAGCATAATAGTAGCTACGCAGGGACTCTCGTCACCTCGTGCGTACGTAGCCCCCCACAAATAGAAGCACTTAATCAATTACTTCACCTATGGGGTAAATTCCCCCTCACAAGATTAGAAAGGAGACTCACCTCGCTCCGAAGACTCAAATCGGCATTCTACATTCTTCCGAGGACTCCAATTGATGCACCATGCTCCAAGACTAGCCAATGGTTACGCAAATCCATTAATATATGCTCAAATATTCATTACGACTAATTTATAGCAATTCCTAAACCCGATTGGAAAGTTGACCAAAACGCCCTCAGGCCCACGTGCCCGGAATCCAAAACTTTTCGAAGATAAAGTTTACCCATAAC
>NW_017672677.1:7683-16655 GCF_001879085.1 Nicotiana attenuata
AAAACCTTCAAATTTCAATCTTTAGCCAAATGGCTCCAAAACTGACTTACGGACCTCCAAAATTCACTTCCGATCGCGCCCCCAACTCCAGAATCACCATACGGAGCTATTCACAGTCTCGGAATCCCAAACGGACATCGATAACACTGAAATGCACTTCAAGCCAAACTTATGAAATTCCTTCTAAAATGCTAACTTCCACAATAGGCGCCAAAACACTCCTTGGGTATCCAAAACCCGAACCGGGCATACGCCCAAGTCTGAAATCATCATACGAACCTGCTGGAACCTTCAGATCCTGATTCCGAGGTCGTTTACTCAAAAATCCATTCCTAGTTCTTTCTTTCAACTTTAAGCTTCTCAAATAAGAATTCTCTTTCTAAATCAACTATGAACTTCCCGGAACTTAATTCCGACCACGCGTACAAGTCATAATACCTGAAATGAAGCTGTTCATGGCCTTCGACTGCTGGACGGAGCGCTAGGACTCAAAACGACCGGTCGGGTCGTTACAAATAGACTAAGCTAAAATTGATCTTCAATAGATTGATTTTGAAGAAGAATTTACCTGTCAACTAATTATTTTCTCCAATTTAGCGACCAACTTTGTTCTCTATTCTTGACAGACCAACACTGATCGCAAAATTTTGATCGTTTTTTTCTGAAATTCTAGTAGTGGCACTAAATATTCTTTCGTGCTATAGAGTCGCATCCATGCCCAGCCACGTGATGGATGAAAGTTTTTTTTTTCTTATAAATTTATCAATTGTAAAAGTGGAGGAAGAAGAATGGCAATAGCCAATGCTACTTAAATAAATAAATCAATAATCAACGGTGCAAGAATCTCAAATTCATTGAAATTCATTATACACATCATCTGTTGCCGGTGAATCATAGTGAGCGGACCTTCACAGGACAATTGTCAATGCTTATAGACCCAAACCAAAGTGAATCTATGACTAGGATGAAGCTAGGGTAAAACCAATGAATGTGCGAACCAACTGATGTTGATGAATCAGTGGATAAGTTGTGGTTAAAGGCGAAATATCACTCGAATCCAGAGCTAGCTGGTTCTGCTAAATGCATAGAGGCGCAGTAGTTGACTGAACATCTAGCTAGCTTAAAGCACTGTTTCGATGCGACTGCGAGAACGATACCAAATCGAGGCAAATTCTCAATACTCAATATGATATCAAAAGAAAGAATTACAAGAGAAATGCACATGACTTCACACCATAACAAAAAGGATTTTTTTCCTTCCTATACCATATATGAAAGTTTATTACCAAAAATGTGCATATTTTGTATATTACCCGCCCAGTCCACATTTTACCTACTAAATTTGTACCATTCGACTATTAGGCATTAAAGGAGCAGAATATTCCCTAAAAAGCGCGCTAAAATTAATGAGAGAATCTTGGTGATAATTGATTCTACATTAAATTTAATTTTTAAAAAGGGAAAGGAGATTTTTCATCTGCGTTTTTTTCTCCAGAACTACAATTCAAATTCTGAAAAAAAAAAAGAACGAACAACTCCTAAAAATAAGAACAGATTCAACTACTAAGAGTTTCGACGAGCTGAATTCAAATTGTAGAATTCAAAATTTTCGAGTTTCAACAACTCAAAGTTGAAAAAATCTGTTCTTCGTCGTTGCTTCTATCAAATTATCGATCAGATATATCTCTTCTTCATATTTTCTTCTTTCAATCTAGAAATCCAAAAAACATCAACATCAACAACAAATCATGTCCAAAATCGCAATCATGCTACAATTTAATGGGGATTGGGATAATTATGGCAGATTTAGAGATTTTGAAGTTGATGCCATTGTGGTAGATGAGAATGCAAGCTACAGTATCCCGATTCTACAATTGCAGAACAAGTATCAATTGATACTACAGAAAAAATTGTAGAAATCAGATACATCGTGAAATCAAATAGTAGATTGTATATAATTTGTAGACAAATTATAGTTAATTTGTAGATTGTAGATAATTTGTAGATATAATTGTAGATACGTTTTAGATAAACTATTTTATGATTGTAAATATTTTTATTGCTGTTTGTTATGTAATTCTAGGTGAGGGCTTCAACAAATCATATCCATACTGTGATAGATGGTGTGAAGCGGTACATGAATCCTACATTATAACTACTATTAACTACAAAAACTCTACAATTATGTATAAAACCAATTCTACAATTTAAACAAATTTACCTACAGTGAATGTACAAATTACCTATAGTTTAAGTACCTAATATAAGAATAATTACAATTTACCTACAGTTNTATATATATATATATATATATATATTGGCTTTTCCGTACAGCTCAAACAACCTCTTGCAGAAATACAGGGTAAGGCTGCGTGCAATATACCCTTCTGGCGGAGCCAATATTTGAACCTTATGGGTTTGGGATTGTAATCCTTTTAAGTTACCGGGTTCTAAATTAATAAGTTGTACATATTCAATGGATTTCTCAAGACAAATACATGATTTGAACAAAAGCTACTCGGTTCGTCCACACCCGCTTCCCGCACTCTACCTCCGCCCCTGCTTGTGGTCCGATCCTTTCCCAGATCCGCGTATAACAGAAGCTTAGTACACCGTGCTGCCATTACATATTGCTCAACCCTTAAGTTATATACAAAACTACCCCTCCTTATTTGCTGGAAAATGGAAATGCTGGAAAATTAGTCCCATTGACCTACCTCCTATGGCGGCGGCAATTGGCGTAATTTACCTGCCTAAGCTATTACCATTTCAGCTGTTCCGCGTCGGCAACACGCCTTCTTGTATGTGAAGCAAGCATTCGGTGTACAGTTGACATATCCTAGCTCCCTCCCTTTTGCTGGCATATATATATACCCCATTCAACAACTCTCATCTCAAACTCAACTTTTTGTAAAACCCCTAATTAGATACAATATAGCTAATTAATGAGCAACGTTCCAAGCTCTTTAACAGATTCTTCTCTCAGCCTCTTCAATCTAGCTATTTCTTCTTCTGATCCTTGGCCTTTCTCTCTCTGATCTGATCATTTTCTTGTAATATTTCCATCCTTAATTACACAATATCTTTCTGCTTTAACAAACAAGAAATTAAAGCCACCACTTGTTAATTTTCTTTGGTTGGATCTTATTAATTTCGAGAGAGATGGGAAACGTAGACGAACGCCATCATCATTCGAGATTCCATGTTCAATTACATCTGCCTTTTCACTTTCATCATCATGGGCATGAGAAGGAGGAAATAAAGGATATTCCAAGAGGATGTGTTGCAGTAATGGTAGGTCAAGGAGAGGAGCAGCAGAAATTCGTAATCCCTGTGATGCACATCAACCATCCTCTGTTCATACAGTTGTTGAAAGGAGCAGAGGAAGAATATGAATTTCATCACAATGGACCCATTAACATCCCTTGTCATGTCGAGGAGTTTCGCTACGTTGAGGATATCATAGACAAGGATCACCACTTGTGGACGTGCTTTAAGGCCTGATTTTTTTAATTTTATTTTGTATAGTATATATATAGGTGCTGGTGTTTCTTCTTTTAGGTGATCCATGTTTTATATATAGCCATCTAAACTTCGGTCTCTTGCCTTTTTATTTTTATTTTTACTTAAATGTATTTGTATGTGTACCCATGACGATGACGAAAATTGAATGAAATACAGCTGCGCTACTACACTTTTCTTCTTTCTGTTAGGAATTGCGACTATTATCCCTCCACGACATTGGCGGAGCTAGAAGCTTGCATGTGGGTTGGGTTCCGCAGAATTCAGTAGTTTTTGCTTAAATAGTATATTTATATTAAAAAATTCATTAAATATGTACAAATATTAAATTTAGAACCCAATCAATAGCTTTTAAAATTATTATTTAAAATTCAGAACCCATATAATTAAAATCTTGACGCCTCTGTTTGACCGCGAGGTTATTGACCACAGAAGCTAGATTGTTCCTGTGAGCGCTACTGTGTTAAAACACAAAATCAGAAAAAAATGTTAGAAAAATAAAAGAAACTGGAGAAACAGAAGAGTTTAAGAAATATTCCGAGTTCACAATTTTCTTTTGTGTCCTTAAGGAATTTTAACCCCCTCACACGTTGCCAAGGTAATGGATTAAATCCTCCCAGGATAAAACGGAATAAACCTTCCTGCAACAGTGGCAATACAAACTGCAGGATACCAACGAACTCAAAGAACGGAGCAAAATCACACTTACGAATTTGAGAGAGAGAGACTGCGAATTAGAATGCAGTATATTCAGAAAGAAAGAAGTTCTGGAGTGTTTTTCGTGTGTAGAAAATGGAGCCTTGCCTCAGAATTTATAGGCAATTATCAGAAGAGATGTCTGGAAAAGGTGCCTTTTCAGAAGAATACGCTACCTGTCGCGGTTCTACCGCGGTCGCGGCAGAACCGCGGACAGAGAAGCTTTCTGAACCTACCTACCGCGGTTCTACCGCGGTCGCGGCAGAACCGCGGACAGAGAAGCTTTCTGAACCTGCCTGCCGCGGTTCTACCGCGGTCGCGGCAGAACCGCGGACAGAGAAGCTTTCTGAACCTGCCTGCCGCGGTTCTACCGCGGTCGCGGCAGAACCGCGGCCAGAGAGGCCCTTTGAACCTTCAGCAGGGTTCTGGCGTATTTTCAGCAGTGATTTGGCATTTAATTAATTATTAAATAATTAAATAAATTTTGTCCAAAAATAATCTTATCGATCGATCATTTGACAAATCCAAATCCAAATCCAAATCCGAAGCCGAGCCGAGCGAGCGACGACGACGGCGCGAGGGTTAATTCTCTTCAACTCCTTTTAAGAGCTTTAAGAAGTGATTCTATATATAAGCAGACAAATATGGTTGTCCCTCACCAATGAGGGACAAAGTGCAAGATAAAAGTTCACTTCTTCAAATTTTCAATTTCCCTCCATTTTATTTCCCTCCATTTCCAATTCACACTTCTTCTACTTTAAAGCCCAATGGCTTAAAGTCCAATAATCCCCCACATGAATGGGAATGGCTGTATCAAGAAAGATCATAGATGAAAGCTATATGATTTTGCAAGTAAGGATTAATTGCATCTGGATAAGTAGGTTTCCCTTTGAACTTTCCGTAGTGAACATATGTCGGATATACTCGGTCAATCGGTAGATTTGATATCTTTGAACCGTCGAACTTTAGTGTATACCTAGACAACCATATGTCACACAATCAACCCTTAACCGTCTTTTAGTTCTCATTGTTGTGTTCGTTTCAGCCATGAACACCGCCTGGTCTCATAAGTGCGTAGAGAATTGGCCTTACAGAATTCTCATTGAAGCAGCTTCCACTTCACACTTACATAGGTGATTCCTAAACGTGTAATCCTTTAGATTGACACTATTTGATAACTACCACATCAAACTTAGGTAATCATTAAAGAACGTGTAAAGTTCTATCCTTGTTACTGAACATTGTCTTCATCACGAGAAGGGACCAAAGATTTTACTTTGACAATGTTGAACCGGTCAATCACAACTTTGTTTGAGCTCCTTGAACCTAGATCTCGGAACATCCAAAATTCTAGGTAGAGTTACCGCCATGTTGACTTGTCCTCGGCCATAGTCCCATTCCCTTAGATGATTTCTCAACTCCCTCTCTAGTTAAGCCTTTTGTAAGCGGATCCGCCACATTATCCTTTGATCTTACATAATCAATAGTGATAATTCCACTAGAAANCTAAAAAGCGCGCTAAAATTAATGAGAGAATCTTGGTGATAATTGATTCTACATTAAATTTAATTTTTAAAAAGGGAAAGGAGATTTTTCATCTGCGTTTTTTTCTCCAGAACTACAATTCAAATTCTGAAAAAAAAAAGAACGAACAACTCCTAAAAATAAGAACAGATTCAACTACTAAGAGTTTCGACGAGCTGAATTCAAATTGTAGAATTCAAAATTTTCGAGTTTCAACAACTCAAAGTTGAAAAAATCTGTTCTTCGTCGTTGCTTCTATCAAATTATCGATCAGATATATCTCTTCTTCATATTTTCTTCTTTCAATCTAGAAATCCAAAAAACATCAACATCAACAACAAATCATGTCCAAAATCGCAATCATGCTACAATTTAATGGGGATTGGGATAATTATGGCAGATTTAGAGATTTTGAAGTTGATGCCATTGTGGTAGATGAGAATGCAAGCTACAGTATCCCGATTCTACAATTGCAGAACAAGTATCAATTGATACTACAGAAAAAATTGTAGAAATCAGATACATCGTGAAATCAAATAGTAGATTGTATATAATTTGTAGACAAATTATAGTTAATTTGTAGATTGTAGATAATTTGTAGATATAATTGTAGATACGTTTTAGATAAACTATTTTATGATTGTAAATATTTTTATTGCTGTTTGTTATGTAATTCTAGGTGAGGGCTTCAACAAATCATATCCATACTGTGATAGATGGTGTGAAGCGGTACATGAATCCTACATTATAACTACTATTAACTACAAAAACTCTACAATTATGTATAAAACCAATTCTACAATTTAAACAAATTTACCTACAGTGAATGTACAAATTACCTATAGTTTAAGTACCTAATATAAGAATAATTACAATTTACCTACAGTTACAGGGCAAACAGGAAACACATCATCCACAATCATGTCTACATTATATCTACATTTTAGACTACAATTAATCTTGGAATGTTCTACATAAACTACAAACTAACTACAATTAAACTACAAACAGTAAATCTAGGTGAGGGCTTCAACAGATCATATCCATTACACTAAATCTACAATTACACTACAATTACACTACAATTACACTGCAATTACACTACAAATACACGACAAACAGTAAATCTAGGTGGGGGCTTCAACAGTCAGTATTTCTAAGTCGTTTGGAGAAGTTGTCGGCAGCTTTTCATATTAGTCTCTTTACCAATAAATTTCTCATTTTTGACTTTTCCAGAAGAGGGAATTTTGTTTGGTACAAAAAAAAAAACTACTAAAGTGTATCTGTTTTCATTGTTTTGCTAGTTCGTGGTGTATTAAAATGTTTGTTGCAACTTTTGATTTCATGTAGACTTTCAGAAAATCAGATCACATGCCATAATTGTTGCAGAGGAAATTGGCACGACATTCAAATATAATGAGATTTCGCTGGCTAATGCATCTCAAGGACATCTTTCGTTGATTGATCTTGCAATCGTGGATGAAGAACAAGAAAGAATGTGGGTTATGGGTAAAAACGTGGGTGAGGGGGTGAGGGGTAAGGAGAGAGAAACGTGAGATATATGGATACCTTTAATTAAGGAGTAAAAACTGCCCATTAATTGGATATGGATACCTTTAATTAAGGAGTAAAAACAGCCCGTTAATTAGACCCTCAATTAAGTATGGTATAGGATTGGTAATTTGGTATACTAAGTGTAATTTACTCAAACCTTAAACATGTAGGGTAAAAAGGTTTTCTATGTGGTATAGGAATGTAAAAATTCCTAACAAAAAATGGCCCATGTTTTTAAGTTTTACCCTGCCTAGCCCATATTGTACATATTTTGAAAATACTAGCTCTTGCATATTCAAAATCTGTGTTCTTACAACCATTGCTTCTAAAAGCTATAGAGTTAAATCTTTGTTCTCACAACCATTGCTTTCATTCTCTCTTCTTCTCACATCTTTTACATATGCTTCAAGTTGTCGTTCGCCTTTACTGCTTCTCTCTCTATGTCATCTGGTTGCAATGTAAAAAAATCGAAGAGTAAAGTCGACCATTGAAGGTCGTTCAAAGCTTTGCTTTCGAAAATAGAATTTTTTGAGTTTGTTGTTCCAATTGGTTGAAAATATCAAAAGGAGTTCAAAATTTAAATTTGAAGTGATTTGGAGTAGATTTGAGTTAAATTTTAAAAAAAGACGCAAGGAAGAAAACGAAGTCAGTTTTTTTTTTTATAATTATGTATAATCTTGTATAATAGTGTATATTGAGTGTAGAAACACGCCTTATACACTATTATACACTTTTATACACCTTTATACAAGCGTCTGTAGACGAACTTCTTCCATGATTTTCAGTTGCAATTCTTGTTCAAAACCAGTCCAAATCTCCATTAAATGACTTCAAATTTTATATACAACCTCCTTATACTATTTCTAACAAGTCTAAATAAACACCCACTCCAAATTTCTCACAAAATCAAATTCGGAATATAAAACCACATATTTAAGCTTGTTAAAAATCTAATTTTCACCACCAAAACAAATTTGGTTTGTTAAACTAATATTTGAGTCACGGTTACTGATTCGAAAATCAATTTAAAAGCTTGAGGAATCTTTTTTAGAAATTAGATAGTAATTTTTGTGAGCGTTACTGTGTTAAACCAAAAATCAGAAACAAACTGTTAGAAAAATAAAAGAAACTGGAAAAACAAAAGAGTTTAAGAAATATTTCGAGTCCACAATTTTCTTGTGTGTCCTTAAGGAATTTTAACCCCCTCACACGTTGCCAAGGTAATGGATTAAATCCTCCCAGGATAAAACGGAATTAACCTTCCTGCGACAGTGGCAATACAAACTGCAGGATACCAACGAACTCAAAGAACGGAGCAAAATCACACTTACGAATTTGAGAGAGAGAGACTGCGAATTAGGATGCAGTATATTCAGAAAGAAAGAAGTTCTGGAGTGTTTTTCGTGTGTAGAAAATGGAGCCTTGCCTCAGAATTTATAGGCAATTATCAGAAGAGGTTTCTGGAAAAGGTGCCTTTTCAGAAGAATACGCTGCCTGTCGCGGTTCTACCGCGGTCGCGGCAGAACCGCGGTCAGAGGGGCGTTCTGAACCTGCCTGCCGCGGTTCTACCGCGGTCGCGGCAGAACCGCGGCCAGAGAGGCCCTCTGAACCTTCAGCAGCAGGGTTCTGGCGTATTTTCAGCAGTGATTTGGCATTTAATTAATTATTAAATAATT
>NW_017672677.1:16663-32243 GCF_001879085.1 Nicotiana attenuata
ATTATCCTTTGATCATACATAATCAATAGTGATAATTCCACTAGAAAGTAGTTGTCTAACGGTGTTATGTCTTCGTCGTATATGACGAGACTTTCCGTTATACATAACGCTCCCTGCCCGTCCTATTGCAGCCTCACTATCGCAATGTATGCAAATAGGAGCCAAAGGTTTTGGCCAGAACGGAATGTCTTCTAAAAATTCCGAAGCCATTCAGCTTTTTCACCATATCCAAAGCTATAAACTCTGATTCCATTGTAGAGCGAGCAATGCACGTTTGTTTGGAAGACTTCCAAGATACTGCTCCTCCACCAATAGTAAAAACATATCCACTTGTGGACTTTGTTTCTGATAAGCCAGTTATCCAATTAGCATCACTATATCCTTCGATAACTGCAGGATATTTATTGTAGTGCAAAGAGTAGTCTTGGGTATATTCCAAATATCCCAGAACTCGTTTTATTGCTACCCAGTGATGTTTGTTGGGATTACTTGTGAATCGACTAAGTTTACTTATCGCACAAGCTATATCAGGTCGTGTACAGTTCATGATGTACATTAAGCTTCCCAACACACGAGCATACTCCAATTGAGACGTACTTTCACCTTTATTCCCTCCCGAAGTCGTTTTGACTTTTGGCAGGTCACTTCACTTTCCTTTTTATATGGAAAAATAGTTTCAAAGAATTCAACATTATCTGATTCTATTATCGTATTAATGTGAATCTCAGAATTTTCTGATTTATGAACCAGAAACTGATATGCCTTGCTATTGGTTACATATCCAATAAACACATAATCAACCGTTTTTGGTCCTATCTTAACCCTTTTAGGTTTAGGAACTTGTACCATAGCTAAACACCCCCACACTTTGAAGTATTTCAAGCTAGGCTTCCTTCCTTTCCACTTCTCATAAGGAATGGATTGTGTTTTACTATGAGGTACACGGTTGATTATTTGGTTAGCTGTAAGTATAGCTTCCCCCCACAAGTTCTGTGGTAAGCCAGAACTTACTAGCAATGCATTCATCATCTCCTTCAACGTTCGATTCTTCCTCTCCGCAATTCCATTAGATTGTGGAGAGTAAGGGGCAGTTGTTTGGTGAATAATGCCATTTTCCAAACATATTTCTTCAAAAGGAGATTCATATTCGCCACCCCTATCACTTCTTATCATTTTGATCTTTTTGTTTAGTTGCGTTTCAACTTCACTCTTGTATTGCTTGAAAGCATCAATTGCCTCATCTTTACTATTAAGTAAATAAAAATAGTAGTATCTCGTGCTATCGTCAATAAAAGTAATAAAATACTTTTTCCCACCGCGAGATGGTGTTGACTTCATGTCGCAAATATCTGTGTGAATTAAGTCTAAAGGACTTGAATTCCTTTCAACGGACTTATAAGGATGCTTAGCATACTTTGATTCCACACATATTTGACATTTGGAATTAATGCAATCAAATTTTGGCAATACTTCTAGATTTATCATCTTTCGCAATGTTTTGAAGTTTACGTGACCTAAACGCGAATGCCATAAAATGTTTGACTCAAGCAAGTAAGAAATGCCCAGATTTTCCACAGTTGTGGCAATTACCCTTGAACTTCTTCTTACTTGGGTAATTCTTTGGTCCAGAAGCTTTCTTCCTCTTCTTATTTTGTGGTGCCTCCTCAACAATGTTTGCCCCCATTATTGTCGAGTGTCCACGTGACTTCTTTTCAGCATTTTTGTTGTCCTCTTCTATCCTCAAACGAACAATCACGTCTTCTAGTGCCATTTCCTTCCGTTTGTGTTTAAGATAGTTCTTAAAATCCTTCCACAGCGGAGGTAACTTCTCAATGAAAGCAGCAACTTGAAAGGCCCCATTTATGACCATACCTTCAGCAAGGAGGTCATGTACAATGACTTGTAGTTCTTGGACTTGAGTTATGACTGACCTAGTGTCAATCATCTTGAAATCCAAGAACCTTGCAGCCACGAACTTCTTAAGTCCGGCATCCGCAGTCTTGTACTTCTTCTCAAGCGCATTCCATAACGCTTTTGAAGTTTCCATGACACTATAGACATTGTACAAGCCATCTTCCAAACAACTCAAAATGTAATTTTTGCACAGGAAATCAGAATGTTTCCATGCTTCAGTTACAACAAGTCGTTCATCATCTGGAGTATTTTCAGCCATGACCGGAGGATCCTCCTTGATGAAACGTTGCAAACTCAACGTAGTAAGATAGAAGAGCATCTTCATTTGCCAGCGTTTGAAGTCAATACCGGAAAACTTTCTGGGTTTTTCTGCCGGTGCCATAGCATGAGCAGGAGTAGAATGGCTTGACGAGGCAGCAGCACTCATAACAGTAGCACCCGTTCCCGCAACACTTCCATTAGTTTGGTTTTCATTCGTCATATTTCTGTAAAGTTGAAAACAATACAGAACTTTGTTAAATCAGTGAAGTTTTGATATTTTCAAACTGAATATCTGTGACGACCCGGCCCGTCGTCACGTGAGTTACCGCCCGTTTTCCCCATATTATGTTTATCTATGCTTCATTATCGGTATTTGAGGTAATCGAGTTGGATTGGTTTGGTTTTGGTAGGAAATGAGACATTTAGTCTCTTTAAGGAAAGCTTGTTTTGGAAAAGTCAACCGGAAGTTGACTAGTTAGTTAGAGGGCTCGGATGTGATTTTCGGTGATTCGGTTAGCTTCGGGGGATGATTTGTGACTTAGGAGCGTGATCGGAATTGGTTTTGGAGGTCCGGTGTAGAATTAGGCTTGAATTGACAAAGTTAGTATTTTGGCAAATTCCGGTTGGTAGGTGAGATTTTGATCCGAGGGCCGGAATGGGATTCCGAGAGTTGCAGTAGCTTCGTTAGGTGATTTTGGATGTGTGCGCAAAATTTCAGGTCATTCGAAGATGTTTTGGTCGGGTTTTTGATCGAATGCGTATTGCGGAAGTTTTGAAGAAACTTAGGCTTGAATTCGATGTGATTTAATGGTTTTAGCGTTGTTTGACGTGTTTTGAGGATTGGAACAAGTTTGAATAATGTTTTAAGATGTGTTGGTAACTTTGGTTGAGGTCNAGAAAGCAACAAGGCTTTAGTCTCCAAATCAGTATACAAAATATGAATAACAGTTTAATATATGTTTCAACACAGAAACGTTAGTATAAAATTCCTTAAGCTTGTGAGCGTTACTGTGTTAAACCAAAAATCAGAAACAAACTGTTAGAAAAATAAAAGAAACTGGAAAAACAGAAGAGTTTAAGAAATATTCCGAGTCCACAATTTTCTTGTGTGTCCTTAAGGAATTTTAACCCCCTCACACGTTGCCAAGGTAATGGATTAAATCCTCCCAGGATAAAACGGAATAAACCTTCCTGCAACAGTGGCAATACAAACTGCAGGATACCAACGAACTCAAAGAACGGAGCAAAATCACACTTACGAATTGAGAGAGAGAGACTGCGAATTAGGATGCAGTATATTCAGAAAGAAAGAAGTTCTGGAGTGTTTTTCATGTGTAGAAAATGGAGCATTGCCTCAGAATTTATAGGCAATTATCAGAAGAGGTGTCTGGAAAAGGTGCCTTTTCAGAAGAATACGCTGCCTGCCGCGGTTCTACCGCGGTCGCGGCAGAACCGCAGCCAGAGAGGCCCTCTGAACCTTCAGCCTTCAGCCTTCAGCCAAAGCCGAGCCGAGCGAGCGACGACGACGGCGCGAGGGTTCATTCTCTTCAACTCCTTTTAAGAGCTTTAAGAAGTGATTCTATATATAAGCACACAAATGTGGTTGTCCCTCACCAATGAGGGACAAAGTGCAAGACAAAAGTTCACTTCTTCAAATTTTCAATTTCCCTCCATTTTATTTCCCTCCATTTCCAATTCACACTTCTTCTACTTTAAAGCCCAATGGCTAAAGTCCAACAATTTTGAGAACCTATTGGAGTTGAACGTTGAATCTTAGCCTACTTTTTTGGGATAGTTGGTTGTAAATTTAAATATGGGTTATAAAATTAAAAAGCAGGTAACCCAATTGTTCTAATGTGAAATTTTAACGTAGCTCGTAATAAATCTTCAACTTGGCCAATAAATCTTTTGAAATATCTTATATTGCCAACAACATCATCCATAATTAGCTAAACAAGTACATGCCAAAAACAGTTTGTATCTTGCAAAATTTGTGAATATATTGATAGTTTACATCCACTTGAGTAAATGAAGATTCAAATAAACAGGAAGAAGTTGAATATTGTTACTTCCATGTTAAACAAGTTACTCAGTAGGATAACTGCCAGATAATTAAATGAAAAATTGCACAAAATTGGAAAGAATTGAAAAGTGCACTGGAAAACAAAGATGTTGTTTAGCAAGCACTAGTTAATTACTATACACTCCTAGTATTCGACAAGGAAATGAAGAAATAATAGACAAACACTAAGGAAGAAAAGAATTCCTCGTCAAAGATCTCTATAGTTTTAGTGCTTCTCTGAATCCAATGCTGAAACTATGCTCTAGACCTTTCTTGCCACCACCAAGCACTGGATTTCCCTTTTGCATCATGGCAACAAACTCATTGTAGTCAATGCGCCCGTCCTGAAAAATTAATATGAAAATTTGCCATCAGTGAGACCACACACTTAATCAGCGCATGTTGCACATGGTAGCATCATCAGAATTAAGAGGAAAAGTCATCATTAAGCCAATATAAACCAATTTGTATAGGAATAACAGAGTCATTTTTGGATATCTTCCATTTTCGAGTGAAGACGTTCTATAGTTCTTTAACAAACGTTGATTATTACTAGGATTCAGACATCTTCTGAGTAGGTCTAATGATGTGAATGCTAAGAAACCAGTATGAATCATGGAATATATGAAGAGGAGAAAGGCAAGAAAGCTCTAGTGTTTTTGGAACCAATGACTTGCTTGAAATTCTGGAAAGAGGAAGTAAATCCTTTTAATCCTATCAAAGTTTCCTTGTTGGTGAATTAAATTGCAGCAAGAGCCCGAAAATTTTGGTGATAAGAGAAACTGGTCTTAATTAGTTCCAAGTCCTAAACCATCTTTTTAATATCGGTGGTGTTTGGGCCGGACTGCGTGTAACTCGACTAGTAAACCAGACACCTTGTCCAGCCCACAAGCAAAGTTAATGAAGATAATCCTACCTTACAAGACTAGAAAAGATGGACTCACACCGAAGTGTTGTAGCTGGGGTTTGAACTCGAGATCTCAAGTTGTTACTCCCATGCCTCAGTCACTTGGCCATTGGCTTCACTGTGACAACTTACTTATGTTTTCTCTCTGATCAAAGCCTTCCCCGAAACCCCTAAAACATAGGACTTAATATCTAAGTGGTTAAAAATGGAACTTACATTATCTTGGTCAGCTTCTCTGATCATTTCTTCCATGCGGACATCCCCAATGCCAAATTCTTCACAAGCTTGTTGAAGCTCGTCCGCAGTGATGTAGCCACTTCCATCTTTATCGAAGTAAGAGAAAGCAGCAAAAAGATGATCTTGTCTTTCAATTTTGTTCATATGTAATGTTGCAGCTATAAATTCACCATAATCAATTGTTCCACTGTTATCAACGTCAGCCTGCAATTCAGACAATTTAGAGAGTTACTCAAGTACGTCATTATCTTTGTGTTGGTTGAATAAGAGATCTAAGTATGTCGCGAAGCTAAACCAATCTAAAACCTTTGATCGCTGATGACAGATTTAGAAATATGAATCATCACAGCAACGAAAAGGATAAAATCAATGATTTTCTCTGTACTATTTCCCATTTTTGGACAATAAATAGATCCCACTTGCAGAAATTTTGATTTCATAGTTCTGCTTTCTGTCTCCTGAACACCAATAATGCTACTCGATTCTCTTTGATTGGAGATGAGATAAGAATTAACTTCCATAAATAATGTCATTTATAAAATTATTAGCTTGACATAGACACAATATCCTTCAGGTTCCACTTAAACCAACTGTTATATCAGTAGGATTAATGCAACATTAGCATCAACCGTTGAAATTTTGTTGCTTTTAGTTACTACAGTAACTTCTTATAGCATAATAAGTTGCTTAGTTTTAGGATGAATTTCAAATTTAAATTTCTATTAGATTGTTTAAGTTAGTTGAGATATTTTAGGTTTTTTGAATTTTAAATTATGTGAATTTTTTGTTCCTAATTGGCTTTTTAACGCCTTGTTATGCTTAATAAAATTATTGTGAGACATTTTCAATCAATATTTTTAATATTTTTGCTGCCCCATCTTTTAAAAAACCAACATCAACCAAAAATATTACTATGCAGAAAGTTGCATAACTTCAGATAAACAATATCAGTACTTTCAACAAAGAAGACTCGTTTAAAAGAGTGAAAAAACTTTCCACATTCTGCCATCTCTTTGGATCATAGATCTCAGATTTACTGCTTGAATTAGATCACAGATTTGAAAGGAAAAAAAAAAAGAAACTGGATCAAGGACTAATAAGAGACTTACTGCCTGCATAAGATCATAGATCTCGGACTCCTTCAGATTAGAGCCAAATCTTTTTAATCCATCTTTGAGCTCCTCAAAAGTTATTTGACCACTATTATCTGTGTCTATCATCTTGAACATTTCTTTTAGACCAGCAATTTCTTCTTCAGATAGGCTTTCGGCAATGACCTGTAACACATAATGTACAATAAGTAGCGGACTAGTTTCAACCTAAATATTTTATCTCCAATATGGTCATAAATTAGAGTTAACATCACAGGTATTTGCACATTGATAGACTCACTCTCAAAGCCATTTTCTTGAGCTTGTTCATTGCAGAAAATTGCTTCATTCTACTCAGAACCGCAGAATCCAGAGGCTTATCGGGAGCCACACCATCAACTTGAACCCAAGGATGGCCTACAAAAGTTTCAATATCACCCTCAGTGACTATTCAAAATTCTCATTTAAAGAAAAAGGTTCGGAATGGAAGGGTTGAGTTCATTGACAGGATTTTAAAGGAAAAGAAAAAAACTAAAAGGCAAGAGCGCACTTTTTACAGTCATGATCTAACGACAGATAATTACACAAGATGATACGCATAAGAGATTATACCATGTAGAAGAAACAAAACTTTTAAGGAATATGCATAGGTTCTACTTGATAAAGTCAATTTAAAAAACTTAATTGTCTTTTCATAAGACAAAAAGAAGAAAAGCCATTCACTAACTGCTCGCAACATCAGAACAAGAAGAACCAAAAGAAAGAAAACCACTGTACTTGCATACCATAGTGATCTGACAATCTTGCAGCGAATTTGTTATAAGCAGATAATCTGATTAACTATATTTTATTTCATGCATTGTCAATCATCCGGGCCTCAAAGCTTAAGCAAATTGAGGAGACTAATTTATGGCAATGATCTGTAGCATAATTGTGCTTGATAGAGAATAATGAGTACAGAACAAACTATTTAGTGAGACTACTATGTTTGGAGAGGCACGGCAAGCTTTAAGCCAGCACCTCTTGTAACAAATCTAGAGATTGATAATCATTTTGAAGTACCAAATATTATTGAATTCACCCACGTAAGCTCAGTTGTTTTTTACATGTCAAAATCCAGAAATCAGAAAAAAGACAAGCTGTTAAACTACTTACATAAAACTTCATGTGCAGTTAAACGTCTTCTCGGATCTCGAACGAGCATTCTCCTCATCAAGTCTTTTGCATCTTCTGAAATACTTGGCCATGGGTCTGACGTGAAGTCAAGATCACCGTGCAGGACTTGTTCAAATATTCCTTGCTCATTTTCTGTATGATAAAAAAAATGAGTTCAGGAAAACGATTAAAAAGAGATGATATGTGGTTGAAGGGCAGTATTTGATTCCAGCAAATCTTTGCATGTTCCCTTCCATGAATATACGTTCAATTGTTTACAGACTTGCTTTGAATATACAGCTATCTAGACAATGTACACACACACACAGAGATGTCATTAACGAAAACCAAGTCGGTCTCAAAGAATATGCACAGATTGTGTAATGACTCAGCCGGAATCGTCCATAGTTATCTACCAAGTTTGACCAACTATCTATACAACCCGGTATTTCTCCTTACGCCAAAAATCAAGTAAAGAAAAAAAAAAGGAGGTCCCTTTCATCTGTTCTTGTTTTAACCAACCGTTACATCAGTCATCTTTCTAATTTCTATTACCGTCCACTTCTCTACCAATGGATAAACCAACAGAACATTTCAACCTCCGTTGGCCATCACACGGTCAATCTTAGCCAGGTAAAAATTTCCAATGTTCCTACGTACTTGCACTTTTATTTCAACAAACTGAAACTCTCTGGATTATTACTTTTATTCATTCTTGCACTTCTTGAATCTTGACATAATTTAAGTAATTTTAAGAACCAGAACCCAATCCGAACCCAAATCCAAAACAGTCGCAGGGAGATCTTAAACAAACTAATAACTTTGCCTATTCAAAAATCCAAAGAATGATCACATGAATTAAACACTGAAGAAAGAATATGCTAATTGGATTTAAACTGATTTAGTCATCCGTGAGTGAAAATAAAACCACTGCCCTTCTTGCACGGGAGGAATAGGTTCACAAAGGGGAACCTCAATCATTTCCAAATCTTCTCTCGAGGGGCGCAACAGGAATTTGACACAAATCACGACAGCAAGAATGAACAGCAATTCCTGCCAGTCTCTAATGACTTGGGTTAGTGAGAGGTAGTAGTGGACAAGTGAAAGAGATGGCTGATAGAGGCGTTGGAATGTCCATGTACTAAAATGAGTCAGTGGGATAACAAATGCACATCCTAGGTTTATTGTAAATGAAATTGAAGCAGAAAACTAAAGAACTTCAGAGAACCAGATAAGAGAGCTACAAAATAAAGTGAAAAGTTTCCAAGAAATGCTAATTTTGGTGAGTTGGGAATCCATACCAGCCCAGAAAGGAGGTACTCCACTTAATAAGATGTAGATAATTACACCAGCACTCCAAACATCAGCTTCAGGACCATAACGTTTTCGGAGAACTTCTGGTGCAACATAATATGGACTGCCAACAACATCAGTAAATCTGTCGCCTGGAAAAGAGAAAAAAAATAACGACTAATAAGCAGTTTGGAAAGAACAAATACGGCCAAAATAGAATAAAGGAGAAAAATTGTTAAAATGGATCAGATGGCTGTATAATAAGTTTTTAAGATGTCGAAGAGTTCATACAATCCGAACCACAGTGAATCAAAGGATAGTTTATGCATATAAATCAATATAACAGACTGCTAGTATGATTACGTGTAGAGCCTGGTTAAAATGCCAATATTATTCTGAGACAGCTTTAGTGAAACAACATGTTGAACACGCCGCAACAAAAGCACTTGATATTTTCAAATTGTTCACAGTGTGGAAATTTCAACTAATAAAAAGAGGCACTTTAAAGAGAAAGACAATTTCAATCTATCCCTTCAACGTCCCCAACGAAGGAAAAGGGTTCGAGATACTTTTTGGACTTCACAAAAAAAAAAAACACAATCTTATTTCCTGTTTTAGCTATACTGAGCAAAACCATGAAGAACATGTTCTTTCTACTACATTCCGAGTCCATTTCGTACCCATTAACTGAGAAAGTACATACAAAAGCAGTTTCAAAGAAGGAAAGTACATATCATACAAATTACCTGGTTTGAAGAATATCGATAACCCAAAGTCAATTGTTTTGAGAAGTGAATCCTCTTTCTGATCAACAAAGAGAAAATTTTCAGGCTTAAGATCACGATGCATGACGCCAAGAGAATGACAAGCTTCTACAACTCCAACAATAGTCCTAGTGAGCTCAGCTGCTTTTCTTTCTGTATAGTGCCCCCGTTGAATAATCCTATCGAAAAGTTCACCGCCAGCACAGAACTCCATAACAACATGAACAGCTACAGCATCCTCATAAGCACCTTTTATCGATATAACATGAGGATGCCCCGCCAAGTGATGCATTATCTGTACTTCCCTTCTAACATCTTCCACATCATCATCTGTTAACAACTTCCTCTTGGCAATAGATTTGCAAGCATATTCCTTCCCTGTTGCCTTTTCGACACATTTAAATGTAGTTCCAAATTGCCCTTGTCCTAATTTCTTTCCTATACTAAAAAACTCCTTTAAGTTTCCAGTTTTCTTTTGTAACACAGATTCAGTCCTAAGGCCAGCACTCGACACCCTCTTCATCTCAGCAGGCTTTTTTGATTTTTTTGGTTGTTCTTTTTCTTCTTCTTTCTTTTCTGGCTTAGGCATTGTAATTTGTTCTGGTGGCTCTTGAACTGGCAAAGGTGACTCAGGTTCTTTAACAGAAATTGGTGTTTCAATTCTAGCACTTTCACCATTAGTAGTGGAAGCAGTGTCATCCGGCGACCGGGATCGCCACATTGCTGCTGAAACTGATTGAAAGATTCCATTTTTAGAAATACTTGGTCCTACACAAGTATTCCCCATTTGTCCCTATAGTTCCTTCCTACACTCGTAACGTCTGCCTACACACTACCCCTCACACCCCACTTGAGTATATGTTGTTGTAATTCCTTCCTACTCTAAGATCTTTCTTTTCATAGAGCTCTATAATGTCCCAAGAAATCAACAAGATCTTGATGCTTCAACCAAATAATCCAATACCAAGAAAAAAGTCAAACTTCTCCTCATTAACTACAAACAAGTCAACTAGAATTCAAATCCAGCACTAATTCTATGCTCACCAAATCAAGATTCAAAATGAGCTGAAAAACAATATCCAAGTCCCTGCAACTAACCATGACATATACAAAACAGATTCAATTTAAAAGATTAATCAAAATTTCCAAGTAAGCAGAAGCACAAACATAGTTTCAAGAATCACAAAGAACAAGATAAATCACTAGAAAGAGAATTTGTGCTATGACAAGGGAAGGTCAAAGAACTGAGAAAGGAGAAAAAATTGAGATCTTGATTAGAAGAATAAATAGTGAAAACTTAAGCTCAAGAAAGGGAGAACTGGTCTCTAACTTTTATTGGGTTTTTATTAATTTAGTGTACAAAATCCAGCATTAATATTCAAGTAAGCTCTGTACTATTTTTACATGCAGTTTATTACCATAAATACGGGGGGCAGTTGCTATATATGTATCTGCTGATGTAACAGTAAATAGTAGTAGTAGTAGTAATTCTGACCAGACTTACGAGAAAAACGCGTTTTGATCGGATAGTCAAAATAGGCTTAAGATTTTTCCTAGGACTGTCATTTTTAAGCCTTTTGGGATTTGGGTGGATTTTTGCCATTTATGTCAACTTTGGTTGATTTTGGCCCAACTCTGCTTAATTAGTTGTAATCCCCACTTGATGCCAAAATTTTACGGTATAGCCAGTTTTCGGACTGATCAATCAAAAATAGCCAGCGTTTACCAAGTCATGAAAAATAGCCACCGTTTTGCTGCAATAGAGACCGGTCCAGCATAATATACTGGAGTTCGGTGCACTTGTGTATGAACTCCAGCATATTATGCTGGACCGGTATACTTTGCTGGCTCCAGTATAATATACTGAAGACTGGAGCATCGGTGCTCCAAACTCCACTATATTATACTAGACCATTATACTTGCTAGAACTCCAGTATATTATGCTGGAGTTCTAGTGTATTATGCTGGAGTTCCAGCATACTATCCTGGAACTCCAGTATAATATGCTGGAGTTCAAGTATACTTATGCTGGAACAATATACTGGAGTATTTTTCGGGTTTTGAACAGTGTTTTCGCTCAAAATTATCTTTACATAAAAAGTGGCTAAATTTCAATTACTTTTGAAATTGGGCTATTTTTGAACGACCAGTTGTAAATCTGGCTATTTTTAAAAATCACCCCCACTTGACACACTATCTTCCGTTGGAACTATATTTGTGAAGTATTTATGTATAGAATAGTGTAGAGTATTTTTACCTTAGTAATTTTTCAATTTGTTGTTGTAGGTTACCAACTTTAATTTCCAAGTTATTACTCCCACTTGTTATAAAAAAAATTATTGTAGTAATTTTTAAAACAAACAATAATGTAATATTCTACGTATAAAAGTTAAACTCAGAAAACAAAAACAAGCAAACAAATAATATGTGTAACACTGGCATTTTCTATTACAAATGAGTTGCGGGTGATATAATATTTCACAACAACGTTATGTGATCTACAAGTTGATTGCGATCTTTTTTTGTCCGTGAAAATTCCACCAAACGCCTTCTACTTCTAGTAAGCCATGAATTAGATCAGAAATATTCCCAACGAATTCATAAGAAGTGATCCTATTTTTTTATCAGATCTGCATAAAGACTCGATCTTGAGCGGTTGATCCAACAACACAACTCAAAAGATAAAGAAGGAATTCATAGGAATACCATTCACTTTTAAGATGTCTTGGTGCGGAAATGATAGACGCACGCAGGGGCGGAGCCACGATGTTGGTTGCGGTTCGGTCGAACCCATTAGTTTCTATTCAAATCTTGTATTTGTATTAAGATATCCAATGAATATGTACAAACTATTAATTTAGAACTTTAAATATGTACAAATTATTAATTTAAAATCCAGTAACTTAAGAAGATTATAATCCCGATCCATAAGGTTCAAATCCTAGGTCTGCTTCTGAACGCACGACACTCAATATCTATATATATAATAAAGCTGGGAAAATAAAAGATGATGTGGCATGTTTCTTTGGCCAAGGATCACATTTATCTTTTTTCTTAGATTTTACACATTTTTCCTTATTTTTGCATTTAAAATTTGCTAACAATTAAGTATTCCTTATTTATTTATTTCATCATTAATATACTATTCATCTCTTTTCCTAAAACGTTTCTATACTTTTTTCCGTTACATTTTTTCCTTCACTTAAACCTCATCATTATTGCTATTTATTTCTTTCCTTTAAATCTTTCTATTTTCTGTCTATGCATTAGTTTTTTTCCATAACTCAAAAATAGTTCCAATGCTCAAGGACTGTTCCAATAGAAAGAATTTTGCTCTCTAGAAAATCAATTCTAATCCTATATTATTTTGTAACTTTATTTGTTTTACTTGATATATCATCTGAAATTATAGTTTGTGTAACATTTTTATTCATGTTTGATTTCCTCAATTGCATTTGAATTTGAAAGTACAGCCTTTCTTTGTTTTCCTGCCCTCCCATGAGTGAAAATAAAAATGGAGAACAAGGGACTGTGGTTAGCCAGAAATTGGTAGAAGAATACCAGGTATGTCACGGTTTTTTCATATTAAAAAAATATGTCACCCTGCTAAAATGGAGTCATAACTATGCACTAATAAATCGACTTCTTTATCGTTCTCCTATTCTGATTTTTGATTCTCACTTCTTCCAAGTTCTTTTCACGTTGTCACACCCAACATTAGGCATTTACACACATAATCCTTGAAGTTTATTGGAAGGATTAAGAATTTAACAACATTTTATTTTTATCGTTCTTTCTTTTGATTTACTTTTGATTGTTATACTGTAAGAAAATTATAACATTAATATAATTTACAGATTGCCTGGATGAAAATTTTGTCAATGTCTAATCTTCAAAGGAGATTTGGAGCAGCATCAAGTAATTGACTTTACAGTTGTGGCAAGTAATTCGGTAATTCCTTTTGAATTTCTCCATGGGAAGGGAGAAGCAAAAAAGATGTTGTACCTGTTTAGTACATAAAAGAGTAAACTTCTTTGCTTTTTCTATCCAGTGCAATAGGTTTCTCAAGTTTTGTAAATGCCTAATTTAGTAAAATGTAGTAAAACAAGAATTCACATGTCATTAAAAAAAAAATTAACTGATTATTTATAGATGTAAATGTTATATAAAAATTTGGGTTGCAAAATACTTTTAGTTAATTATCTATAAATATAAATAGAATGGTTGTTATGGTTTCAACCTTTCATATTCCATATTTATAAACCGTTACAATCTTTCGTCATACTCCATATTTATAAAGAATAAAGAATTCCTACATTTGCAATGGCTTTTTTACCTTCAAGTTTCTTCCCTTTTCCTCTAGCCATTTATATTGCTTCTACAATTCTCATTTTCATTAAGAATATGTGAGTTAAGCTTTTGCATTGGCTATGTTCCAACGGAACTTGTACTCATTTTTGTTTTGGGAATTACTATTTTTTGACTATTTTATAATTGATATTCTTGAAAAAAAAATTAATTCAGGTCTCGATATATGCGCTAACAGCCAGTACCAACCGTAATTGTCAAAAATAAGATTATGAGAATTTGGAAACAAATTAATGATACGACTAGGCATTAGTTGTGTTGCAAGATATATGATGTCAGATAAGATGACTTCTAATTCGATGAGTTGCTCGAGGTTAACGAGCAATATTGTGAGGTTGGACATGTTTTTTTGAAAAGGATGAGAAATACATATTACATACATTCAGGTGTATTATATGATTATAAATATTTTGTGCTAGATATTACACATTAAAATTTAAAAAAAGAGAGATTTAAATATTTGAGAAAGAACAAGCAACCTTGAGAAATTAATTTCAAGGCTTATCGAAAAATATACAAATAATAAAGTTGGTCAAAGAGTACTACCTCCGACATCACTAATTGGAGGTCTTAGAGACATGCGACCATATAAACTTTTGTATATTTAATTTTTTATAAACTTTTGTATATTTTATTTTTGTATTGTGTCGGGGTTTATTATTTTTAGAAATTTAGATGGTATAGATATGTAACTAAATTATGACTTTAATAATATTATATCACCGCGCGAAGCGCGGACAGGTTCACTAATTGTGTCATAACCTTCAACGACTTTAGTCGATGCTTCCAATATTGAGCAGAGGCAAAAAAGTGAATGTTGAGTCCCTATTCCTTAATAAAGTCTAATATTTACAATATATTTGTTTTTGTTATTTTCTTCCCATTTCATCTTATATAAAGAGAAATTTTTTTCCTCCTCTTTTTATCTTTCAAATCCCATAACAAATTTGGTGGAATAAAAATCACATAAGAAATGAGTAGAAAAGACTAGGGGTGGGTACAGTTTGTTTAAATCCAAAATCCAAATCGAAATTCGAAATTTTTGGTTTGGATTTAATTTTTAAAATTTGGATTTCATATTGGATATTGGATTTGTACTTTAGATTTTTGGATATTCGAAAATTCAAAATTCTTATAATTTATATTTAGTGTATTACTGATATGTCAATAGCAATAAGTCTAGTATCCAACCATTGGATATAATCTCATATATTCAATACTAATAGCCCGTTTGGCCATGAAATTTTAATATTCTTTTTTTTGAAATTTTTTTCAATTTTTTCGAATTTAGTTCTTGGCCATAAATTTTTCAATTTTCACTTGAAGATGAATTTTGGGATTTTTCGAAAATTTGAAACACTCCAAAAATCTGTTTTCCAAAATTTTCACTCAGATTACTCACAAAAATTTAAAAACAACCCAAAATTATACTCATGTCCAAACACAACTCTAATTTTCAAATGCCATTTTCACTTGGAAAAAAAAAAAAATATATATATATATATATATATATTATTTTTATTTTTT
>NW_017672677.1:32261-37835 GCF_001879085.1 Nicotiana attenuata
TATGTTACCAACGGAACTTGTACTTCATTTTTGTTTTGGGATTACTATTTTTTGACTATTTTATAATTGATATTCTTGAAAAAAAAATTAATTCAGGTCTCGATATATGCGCTAACAGCCAGCACCAACCATAATTGTCAAAAATAAGATTATGAGAATTTGGAAACAAATTAATGATACGACTAGGCATTAGTTGTGTTGCAAGATATATGAAGTCAGATAAGATGACTTCTAATTCGATGAGTTGCTCGAGGTTAACGAGCAATATTGTGAGGTTGGACATGTTTTTTTGAAAAGCATGAGAAATACATATTACATACATTCAGGTGTATTATATGATTATAAATATTTTGTGCTAGATATTACACATTAAAATTTTAAAAAAAAAAGAGATTTAAATATTTGAGAAAGAACAAGCAACCTTGAGAAATTAATTTCAAGGCTTATCGAAAAATATACAAATAATAAAGTTGGTCAACAAGTACTACCTCCGACATCACCAATTGGAGGTCTTAGAGACATGCGACCATATAAACTTTTGTATATTTAATTTTTTATAAACTTTTGTATATTTTATTTTTGTATCGTGTCGGGGTTTAATATTTTTAGAAATTTAGATGGTATAGATATGTAACTAAATTATGACTTTAATAATATTATATCACCGCGCGAAGCGCGGATAGATTCACTAGTCTCATGCTAAAGAACGTGGAGGTTCTAATCCTTTTCAAGGTATAATATTAGAAGGCTCATGACTTAAAATTAAAAATCTAAATTCACCTCAGCCCATCGGTTTCTTCTTTGGAATTTTTACATTCCTATGCCACATAGGAAACATTATTACCCTCAATATTTAAGGTTTGACTTAATTACACTTAGTATACCAAATTACCAATTCTATACCATAGTGTATTTTAAGGGTACAATTAATTTGCTGAGAATCAGCTGACACTTTCTTGTTAAAATTCAACAATTAATAAAATGACTGAGAGCTTCAGTAAACACGCTATACAACTGACAAAAAACCATTTGCTTAATTTAATTAATTTTTGAACTCATGCAAAAAATAAGAGTCTGTGTGTCTTTCACTATTTCCAGGCACGTAAGAAATTTACACGTGGTTAAGATATGAAGACTAAACAAGCTAGTTTTGTAGATTGTCATGTTAAATTTTCAATCTATTTTCATAAATATTAATCTGGCCACCTCGTGCTCCAATACTATTAATTAGATTACATGCGATATAAGTGTCGAAAATATAAGTATCAAACAGTCGGACGACCTCGACAGAAACGTTATTAACAAAGAAAGTACGTACACTATTTTCTTGACTTAGAAAAAAAAATGGTAGAAGATTTTGTAGAAGTTTTAGTCGTTTTGGATTTGTGAAAACAGAAAATAATGCATCTACAATCAGAATACAAATATTCTACAATTCATCTACAAAATATCTACAAACTGGGTATATTGAATTTTAATATCCCAATTCCCATTCGATTGTAGTTTAATTGGATTTTCGACATAATTGCGTTTTTTGCAGAAGATTTGTAGAAGTTTTAGTCGTTTTTTATTTGTGAAAACAGAAAACAAAGCATCTACAATTAGAATACAAATAATCTACAATTTATCTACAAAATATCTATAAACTAGGTACATTGAATTTTTATATCCCAATTCCCATTCAATTGTAGCATAATTGGGATTTTTGACATAATTGCGTTTTTCAGAAGATTTGTAGAAGTTTTACCCGTTTTTTATTTGTGAAAACAGAAAATAAAGCATCTACAATCAGAATACAAATAATCTACAATTTATCTACAATTTCTGCAATATGTCTTCTTCTTCTTATTCTTCGAGTTTCAATCTGAAATTCAGTCAAAACCAAGTCTAATCTTCACCAAAATCCCTCAAAATTGAGATATAAACTCCAAACCATATTCCCGATTATTTTCAACAACACCCAATCCAAACAAATAATGATTTTTGAAAACCCAAATTTGAATTCAAAGCTTTCAAGCTTTTTAATGGCTGTCAATGGTGGAATTCCTGCTCTCTTTTCATTTGCTTTATATTACTGAAATTTGCGATTGAGAAATAGAGAGAGATGTAGAGAGAATGTCGACGAACTGAGCTTTTGCAAAACTGATTTCTACAATTTGAAATTGAGCTTCTGATTTCGACGAACTGAGCTTTTGATTTGTGTCTTAAACGAAAATATCAAAGAACAGATTTGAGCTTTTGAACAGATTTGATTTCGACGAATTGAGCTTTTGAACAGATTTGATTTGTGGCTAAATCAATTAGAAGATTCTGTTCCTGAATTTAGCACGCCTAATTAGGAAGATTCAGCTACTAATAATTAGTATTTAATGAATGATATAATAATTGTAGGAAAAATATGGACAGAGCGGGTAAATTAGAAACTGTGCACATTTTTGGCAATTAAGTTTCATATATGGTAATCAAGTTTTAGAAATCATTTATATAAGTGTGAGATTTGTTAATGCATAATTTAGAAGGTGAATATTAGATTTTTTAACAATTAAATGGAAGTGAAACCGATATAAAAAGCAAATCTTATTATTTGAAGGTGAATGAAGAATCATTAAATACTCCCCTAATTGTCTGTCTGTCAACAAAACCTCCAAATAATTGATTGAGGTAGATGACAACGTAGCGTAATGCAGCTTTTATTTCTGTTGACTTGTTGTTGAGTTAGGTAAAAATATCTAGAAACCATTGAATTGGAGTTAAAGATTGGTTAATTAAACTGCAATTAGTGTCCAGGTTCGGTAAAAACAAAGACCATCTAAAATACGAGGAAATAGTTAATCGATATCACATGTTAGAGTATACTAGTCCGTATTACCTTTTTTTTTTAAAAAATAAAATAAAAAATAAACTAACAGATTATATGATGCGAAAAGAACTGAAATCTGAAAAATAGTGCGCCCGCCCACTGAAAATAGTTATAGACTAACGTGACTTATAGCCTGTTTGGCCAAGCTGCAAAAATCAGCTTATTTTGAGAAGTGCTGTTTTTTAAAAGTGTTTTTTTCAAAAGTATTTTTGGTGAAAAGCAGTTTGTGTTTGGCTAATTAGTTTGAAAAGCACTTCTGAGCAGCAATTAATGTTTGGCCAAGCTTTAAAAAACTGCTTTTAAGTGCATTTTTCTCAAAAGTGCTTCTAAAAAAAGTGCTTTTGGAGAGAAGCTACTTTTTTCTGCTTCTCCAAAACTGCTTCTGCTTTCAAAAGCACTTTTTTTACTTCTAAAAGCTTGGCCAAACACCTCAATTTTTGGCCAAAAATGATTTTGGCAAAAAAGAAAAAAACACTTTTGGTCAAAAAGAAGTTTGACGAACTATTAGTAGGGGTTGTGCATGGGGTACAAACAACCGCAATCTATGCCACATTCTTGCCAGTCTATATGCTCTAACTAATAAAATACTCAAAGAATGTGAAATGATTCTTTCTTCATGTATCAACTGTCATTCCCTACTAAGCCATCACTTCACATTAATCCCAATGTGAAATTCCTAATGTGAAATCAAAAAATTAAAAATCACCTCAATTAGAAATTGTTAAAGATAAGTTTTTTTTTAAAGCAATAGATCTAACGTCTGCATATTGATAATTTATAAATTTGTGACACCATCAAGTTAAATTAAATTACTGCATATCCGTTTCCTTAAAAAAAGCATCTCATTTGGGTGGAACTAGAATTAGATAGTGTCAATCCTTTGTGACGTAATTCTGAACTAAGTATCAATATATAACTTCTTTTCTTTGATAAAAATTAACTAAACTAAATGTGTGTAGTTCGAGTTAAAAAGATATTGGTGACCTAACACCTGATACAAAAAGGTAGATTTCTACCTAACAGCGGATCAAGAATTTTAACTTGGATAAATTCAACTATTAAGGTTCTTACATTAAACTCGTTGTGCTTTTAAAATTATGAGTTTAGATTTAATCTTTATTAAAATTTTATAAAAATTTATACCCCCATCGAACATATTAGGTTCAAATGAACTCGATACCAAAATACTCCCATGTTACCAGTCAATTTTTCGTGCTCTTCTATAGCCCAGCTGGCTGGATTAATTAAAACCCTAAGCGGAGATAAGTAATTTACTAATTTTGAAGATGTTTTACAGATAGATATTAGCCAAAGTACGTGAAAGACCAAGGTTTGGCGATTGACAACAGGCTGGTGGTTGTGTTCTTTAACAAGGTCAATTTCAGTTCAACTGCATTATTAATAATATGGACACGAACTTTCTTTACTCTGATTTTCCTCTAACTTCATCTGCATGGAATAGAAGTTGCATTTCTGAGACCACAATTAATTATGTACTCCGGACGTGCATGGTGGTGCTTCTGTAGAATAAGCTATAGTGCTACAGGCTTGCAGAACCATTCTTAACCCACCACCTAAGAACAGATGCCGATCCGGCATTTAAAATTTAAGAACTCTTACAACAACCTCAAATTAATATACGATCGGGGTCAATTGGTGTCCATCAGGAAGCATGTAAGAAAGCAGCAAAACTTCAATATTCCTTCTTAATCTCATACATCAAAATTGGTAATTCTCATCCTTTTAAATCTCAAAGCAGATATGAAAGTGGTCTGCAGAACAGACCAGTAGTTTAATTTTGATCAATTACACTATTGAGACCACTGAAATCCAGATTTTAAAAAAAAATGAGGAGAAGAAAGAGCAACACATCTTTCACAAGATTACAAGCAGAATGCTGTTCGCCGTGATCTTGCATGATGGATTTACCTTCATCGGTCTCAATATGCATTTGCTCCCGACCAGCATCAATGTAACTTACTGCTGTCTAGTGCCCGTGCTTGTGCTTATGCTCTTTAATATTGACTATTGTGCAAAGCAGGTCAACACCATGCTAGTACACTTTGGTGCATGTTAGAAACAGCTAGTGCTGAAATAGTTTAAGAGTTCAGATATTCTTCAAAGCCAACCTTCTCTAGTCTCTCCCCCTTGACCAAAACTTCATCTCTTCTGTCCTCTTGGTACTGGGCCATCCTACAAGGTGACCGCGTTGAGCAATCTCTTTTTTTCTTTCTTGAGTTTTTTTTTTTTTTTTTTGTGTGTGTGTGGTGGTGGTGGGGGGGGGGGGGTAACTGAGCTAATAGCTTTAGTACATAATAATGTCAACTTCGATTAGAAAAATATCTTGAAGCTGTGTCATTACTTCCATTCACTGACTTATCATACTTGCTGTTTTATTTTATTTATCGTTTCAAGGATATTTTGCAAATATAAATCTCAAACTTACTCTTTCCAAAAAATATAAGTTCTTATCATTTTTCTTCTAATGGCTATAAAAATGCTTTTCAAAATAATAGTTTTATCGCCATATTTAATTGAATTTAACGGAATATATAGTGGAACCTAACAGATAGTGTTAAGATTATTATGTTTAAATCAATTCAAAGTCATCTTTACTCCTGAAATAGTTAAATGGTTAAATTGCTTGCCTATCCGAAGTTTATAGGCTAAGAGTGCAATATATCGTCTTCTCCGCGTGTGTGTGGGTTTGGGGG
>NW_017672677.1:37855-149811 GCF_001879085.1 Nicotiana attenuata
GGGGGGGGGGGGGGATAAGGGGGAAGAGAAGAAGATATTTTTACAAAAAAGATGACGGAGGAAGGTTTCAATACCTAGCTTGCAACTTTATGTCGCTGATCCCTAACAATCTTACTGCCAGTAGACCAGCATTTGTGGCGTTGTTAATTGCAACTGTTGCAACTGGGACCCCTCTTGGCATCTACATATAAATGAACAAACTGTGATATTTGAACTGCTTTCACCTAAAATTTCTTCGAAGCTATATGTATAGAACTAATAAGAAACATTCCCAACTACCAAGTTGTAACTAGTAAGCCTGCTGATTAGACAGGCAACCACTACCATAAGAGCAAGGTTGCATCTTCAGAGAGGAATTCTGAAGCATTTCAAAAAGAAAATAGGCCTTTAATAGGTCAGGGCGCATTGCTACTACCAGATGAAAATTAGGCAAAATCAATCAATGAGATGGTTCCATCCCAGAGTCCAGGGTGTTATATTACAGTAAAGCATAGAGATCTGTCGAAGAAATAAAACTAGGCAATCCAGGAATTGAACTTTCTGGGTTCGAGTTCAGGATTCTACCAGAATTCATTTATTTACTGGGTTCAAAATCAATTATTTACACTTACAGAATTTTTTAGGCATATACAAGTTTCAAGTCAAAATTACTGGGTTCAGGTGAACCCATTACTTCTACATCCACCCCTGCTCGATATTGAGACATAATTGATCTTATTGTACTTGAGCACTAGTTCAACCAAGAATGTACACAACTATTTTTACCAAGATACTGGATGATGAGGACACGTACTTCATCCTCTAAATAACGTACCGTGCATTATTCCTTTGCAATTCTTATCTCTTGTTATTATTATGACTCAACTCAAAAGCCTAAATTGTTATCATTATTAATTTTTCTTCTGAAGGGGGGAAAAATTGAATATATCTTAGGTATGTTTCCAGCTAGCAGGCCCATAAATCTCATTGAACTTACAAGAGACATTAACCCCCATAAGTACTGAGCTTGACATGACTGAATACTGTTGTTCTAGAGTAAAGACCAAAAGTACCTGAACAATGGACAATAGGGAGTCAAGTCCATCTAATGTGGAAGCGCGTACTGGAACGCCAATAACAGGTAGTGGAGTCAATGCAGCAACCATTCCTGCTCAAGTAAAAAACCACATTTTAGTGCATACTAGAAGACCTATAACCAATGTTATCAAAGGCGCGCTTAAACCCTGAAGTTAGGCTCAAAAATGTTGAGCGCTTCCCCTCGCTTAGCGGGCGCTTCAGAACATCAAGGCTCTAAGGCATACTTTTTCTTGCCAATGAGCATAATCCCGAAAAGCAACACTAAACAATTGATATTTCACTTTATCATAAATTTTGTTCAATTTCTTTCTCCATATATTTGGTATACATGCTTATAGATATTAGTCTTGGACTACACATATATATATTTGTAGCTTTTCTCCATTTGCGCCTTTCTTCATTAAAGCCCACGCTTTATTTGCGCTTTGCGCTTAAAGCCCCACCGGACCTTAGAACTTTTTTGCGCTTTTCGCCTTTGATAACACTGCCTACAACATGTTAGTTATTTTGTGCTGTAAGACAACTGACCAGGTAAGTGGGCAGCACCACCAGCACCAGCAATTATTACTTGGATGCCACGTTCCCGTGCAGACAAAGCATAAGAAAACATCATCTCAGGTGTACGGTGGGCTGAAACTATTTTTACCTGCATCAAAACAAGATTCTTGGGTCACTTAGGAGGTGATGATACATACATACATTAGGCATGCTGCTGAATGAAATGGAAAACGAGGTGCAATAGTTAATGGTAAATACTTCAGCAGGCACATCAAACTCTTTTAAAATCTTGGCAGCATCCTTCATAACAGGAAGATCTGAATCAGATCCCATTATGATCCCAACACGTGGTGCAACTGCATAGCGAATGAAAACAAAAATCATTATATTCAAGTAAATAATCAAACAATAATCTGCAGCTGGAAAAAACCTAATTTTACCTGTCCTTAGTTTATAAGGTGTCTGTAAAACACAACAGTGTACCGCTATAACATCACGCAGTTAGAAAAAGCATAAATCCCAAAAAAAATTTGATTGGTTAACGTATATTTACATTAAGAAGGAGAAATCATGCAGCTGGAAGACAGCTTAATATCGTTGCACAGAAGGAAGGATAGAGAAGAGAATATGACAGTAACAAGATGAAAAAAAAAAAAGTGGGAGACCAAAAAAGCAGGGGATACAAAAAATTAATGGTTGAGACATAAACGAAAAACTGGGAAATAATTTAGCTGATAACCTGACATCCCGTTACATGAGTATAAAGTTCGAAATTTTAATATCGGCCTTTAATATCAGACATCCATGTATGAGTCTCTCTAACATGCAAAAGAGCATTTATACTAGTAAGAAGCTTCAATATCCACATAATGTTTGTAGCCTCTCCTGACATGAACCTTTGACCACCAATTTCAATAATACTTCTAAAAATAGAAATTTTTATCAAGTTTGTAACTACTCCTGAACAGCTGACCAGTGTGTAATATTTACACACATAAAACTTGAATATGTTTATGAAAGCATTTTGACAACTAACCTGCAGGCTGGCCATTAACACTTCCTTCATTTAGAATCACCCTTAACTGAGCTTCCACAATGCCCGTAGAAGGGCCAACTATTGTGATGTGTCCCATCTTGCGTTGCCTTCGCATCTCTACAAGTCATTGAAGCAGACAGTTTCAACTTGCTTGCTTGTTTTTTAATAGGAAAGATAGCGTTTAAGGTATACGAGGTCAAATCCACCAACCTGGCTTGTCATACCAATGAACAGATGCCCCCGGAATTCCCAATGCTCTTCCAATAAGTTGATTAGCTAAAAGAAATCCAGGTTCGCCCTGGAAGCAAAAACACAATGTTGGACAAGCATATGAGAGTTGCTGCTTATGTATTAAGTACTAATGCAAACAGCAAATAGAGACTTCAAAAATGCATGAAACAGATTTTGTGAAGATGTAGCATCTTATTGGATAAAGATAGCTTTACTAGTTCCTTTTGAGTTTAGGGCCCTTTTGTTCTTTTCTTTTTTGTGATAAAGTTCTTTATTTTATTTTCATCCTTTTTAGGGGGTAGAGAGGGTTGAGGAGCGGCAACCTAAAGATATGCAGGAAGTGAAAAACAAAGGATAGAAATAAAAAGAAGGTTGGGGATATCCATTGAATACATTTGGTTAGCTAAAAGCAGCTCACAATTTAAACACCAATCGCTGCACGCCAGCCAATATAATGTATTAGGGGGACAGATGGGAAAAGCAATAGTCCTGCACACATTCATGTGAAAATGCATATTCAAAAAGACAGAATGCCCATGTGTACTAATTTTCCTAAAGCACTCCAACACTAATTCAGTAATTAGCATTTACTGAATCTCATCAAATAATGGGGGAAAAAGAAGGAAAAATTAGTAAGGAAGATTACATCGTCTTCCCCCAATATGTTATACATGACTGCAGCAGGAGTTTTCATTGATGGATCACCAAGTGGAAGGCCAACCACAGCCCGCAAATGCTGCTCGAATTGTGAAGTGAAGCAAGCCTCAATGGTGTGATGCCCACTATTATGAGGTCTGGGAGCTACTTCATTTAGTAAAATCTGCAAGAAACTAACAATTACAGACAGGTTAAGTTTTAAAAAAAATGAAATACTTTTGAAGAGATCTGTAAATGCATAACTAATGATTAAGTTCCTTATATATTGAATAGCTGTGGAAATTGCCAGACAACCTGACCATCTTCTGTCAAAAACAATTCAACAGCAAAGACTCCTGCACCTTCTAATGAACTAACAGCTCTGTGCGCAACGTCCGTTGCAAGTTTCATACTCTTCCAAGATACATTAGCAGGTGACTTTACGATATGACAAATGTTATCCCTGTTAACACACAAGATCCAGTAATCAGGAAAGATGGCAGAGTCAACTTCTGGAAAAGTTCAAATAAACACAAAGGTCACCAGAAATGGCGAATATGTTGGCAAAGAAGCACAATCAAACCTGTGAATAGTTTCTACAGCAGGGTAACATGCAATTGAACCATCCCTTCCCCTCGCCACAATCACAGAGAGCTCCTGAAATAAAAAGAAATGAAGTTCTTAAATATCTATCAAAATCTTTATACAAATATACCGAACCCAACTAATATCAAACAAATTCAAATCAAACTGTAAGTTGATTTTTCCGTTTATTTGAGTCGGTTTGTCAATTCGATGTGAATTTTCAGTTTGCCTTGAAGACCCCTGATTTCAAGAAGGTGCGCTTTCCATCTAGAATTACGAGTTAGGCAAACCCAGCTTCAATATCTATGTAAAGCTAATGATGCCCTCTGATATCAGAAAGAGTGGTTGTCTCATTGACTTTGAGCTTCAAGTAATGGCAGTGAAATCTGACTAACATAACTTCATGGTATATGTTAGAATAGTCATGTAAATAGGAGTAAATAAATAACCCTAATCCAATATATGTTAGGAGTAGGACATGTTATGTGTGTATATATATAGGGCTCATTGTAACATATGTATATACATCAATAATATATTTTCTCCCGTGCTTTCTCACATGGTATCAGAGCTTTAGTGAGAAACATATCGCTGTGCATCATTCCAGCGACTTCCGGGAAGAAAGAACTCAGTCACCGTGCAATTTTCCGGTGACCTAAGTGACTTATTGCGTCAAAGTCACTAATTAACAGTGTTGTGCAAAATCCAACACCACCACAAGGTTCCCAAGAGAGATCCGACCAAACCCCAGAAAAAATCACCGGAAAATAGCCCGCCACGCGCCGTCACGCGCCTGTCGGAACTCTGCCGCCGGCGGCGCGTCTGTCCCACGCGCCGGCGCGTGAGGCCTCTTCCGGCCATTTTTCGGCTTCGCTTCTCAGGACAGTTGGATCGCCCTGCAATTCCGAGCCTGTCCATATTTTTATTTTTTAATTCCGACCACTTTGAGTTTTTCCGGCGACTACACTGATTTTTCCGGCAGCTACAGTACTTTTCCGGCAAACACAGTGTTTTCTTCATCTGTCTCAGAGAATTTTCAGTTGATTCTTTTTGTTATTTGGTGATAATCCAACCATGTCTTTGGGAGTCGATGCTTTCGGGTCTAGAAACCCGGGTTCTGGCAGTTCCGGTGTTATGATTACCTCAGAACCTTTAATGGGAGGTTCAAACTACTTAGATTGGGCTTCATCTGTCGAGTTGTGGTGTAAAGGTCAAGGAGTTCAAGATCATTTAACAAAAAAGGCTAGCGAAGGTGATGAAAAGGCCAAAACACAGTGGGAGAAGGTCGATGCTCAGTTATGTAGTATCCTGTGGCGATCTATTGATTCCAAGTTGATGCCCTTGTTCCGTCCATTCCAGACATGTTATTTAGTTTGGGAAAAGGCTCGTAATCTATACACTAATGACATATCTCGTTTCTATGATGTAATATCGCGAATGACAAGCTTGAAGAAACAGGAATTAGATATGTCTACTTACTTGGGACAAGTTCAGGCAGTCATGGAAGAATTTGAGACGTTGATGCCAGTTTCTGCTAGTATTGAAAAACAACAAGAGCAACGACAGAAGATGTTTCTAGTTCTTACACTCGCTGGACTCCCTAATGACCTTGATTCAGTACGTGACCAGATTTTGGCTAGTCCAACCGTCCCCACAGTTGATGAATTATTCTCTCGATTACTTCGCCTTGCTGCAGCACCTAGTCACCCAGTGAGCTCATCACAGACACTTGACTCATCTGTCCTCGTATCCCAATCAGTGGACAATCGGGCATCTCATACTATGGAGAATAGACGAGGAGGAGGTCGTTTTGGAAGATCTAGACCCAAGTGCTCCTATTGTCATAAACTTGGACACACTCGTGATGTATGCTATTCTTTACATGGCCGCCCAACCAAAAATGCTTATGTTGCTCAGACTGAGACTACAGGTAACCAGGGATTTTCTTTATCTGAAGGGGAGTATAATGAGTTCCTTCAGTATCGAGCAAGTAAGCAGACATCTCCACAAGTAGCTTCTGTTGCTCAGACTAATACTTCTGTTGCTGGTAATTCTTTTGCTTGTGTTTCCCAGTCTAGTCCTCCTGGACAATGGGTTGTGGACTCAGCCGCTTCTGATCATATCTCTGGTAATAAATCACTTTTGTCAAATATTGCGTATTCACAGTCTCTTCCCACTGTTACTTTAGCCAATGGGTCTCAAACCAAAGCAAAAGGAGTTGGACAAGCGAATCCCCTACCCTCTGTCACTCTAGATTCCGTTCTCTATGTCCCTGGCTGTCCTTTTAATCTTGCATCTGTTAGTCGTTTGACTCGTGCCCTCCATTGTGGTATATATTTTATTGATGATTCTTTTATTATGCAGGACCGCAGTACAGGGCAGACGATTGGAACAGGACTTGAATCAGAAGGGCTTTACTACCTTAACTCCCTAAAATCCTCCAAGGCATGTCTAGTTACAGATCCTCCGGACCTAATTCACAGACGTTTAGGACATCCAAGCTTATCCAAGCTTCAGAAGATGGTGCCTGGTTTGTCTAGTTTATCCACATTAGAGTGTGAGTCATGTCAGCTCGGGAAACATACCCGAGCCTCCTATCCTCGTAGTATTGAGAGTCACGCAGAGTCTATTTTTTCTTTAGTTCACTCTGATATATGGGGTCCTAGTAGAGTCAGTTCAACCTTGGGATTTCGTTATTTTGTTAGTTTTATTGATGATCATTCAAGATGTACTTGGATTTTCTTAATGAAAGATCGTTCTGAGTTGTTTTCTATATTCCAGAATTTTTGTGCTGAAATTAAAAATCAATTTGGTGTTTCCATTCGCACTTTTCGCAGTGATAATGCCTTAGAATATTTATCCTCTCAATTTCAGCAGTTTATGACTTCTCAAGGAATTATTCATCAGACCTCTTGTCCTTATACCCCTCAGCAAAATGGGGTTGCAGAGAGAAAGAATAGGCACATCATTGAGACTGCTCGCACACTTCTCATTGAATCTCATGTTCCGCTGCGTTTTTGGGGCGATGCAGTTCTCACAGCTTGTTATTTAGTTAATCGGATGCCTTCCTCTCCCATCCAGAATCAGATACCGTATGCAGTATTGTTTCCCCAATCACCCGTATACTCTGTTCCCCCTCGTGTTTTTGGGAGCACTTGTTTCGTTCATAACCTAGCCCCTGGGAAAGATAAGTTAGCTCCTCGTGCTCTCAAGTGTGTCTTCCTTGGTTATTCTCGTGTTCAGAAGGGATATCGTTGTTACTCACTTGATCTTCGTAGGTACTTTATGTCCTCTGACGTCACATTTTTTGAGTCTAAACCTTTCTTTACCTCTTCTGACCTTTCTGACCCCCTTGATATATCTGAGGTCTTACCTATACCGACCTTTAAGGAGTCTACTATAGCTCCTCCTTCACCTTCCGCCACAGAAGTCTTACCCGAGTCTCCTATAGCTCCTCCTTCACCTTCCGCTATAGAAGTCTTATCCATTCCAACCGTTGAGGAGTCTAGTGTGGCTCCTCCTAGACTCCCTGCCACAGGAACACCACTTTTGACATATCATCGTCGTCCGCGCCCAGCATCAGGTCCAGCTGATTCACGTCCTGCACCTGACCCTGCTAATACTGCGGACTTGTCTCCTCTTAATCAACCGATTGCACTTCGGAAAGGTATACGGGCCACCCTTAATCCTAATCCCCATTATGTCGGTTTGAGTTATCATCGTTTGTCATCACCCTATTATGCTTTTCTATCTTCTTTGTCCTCTGTTTCCATCCCTAAGTCTACAGGTGAAGCATTGTCTCATCCAGGATGGCGACAGGCTATGATTGACGAGATGTCTGCTTTACATACGAGTGGTACTTGGGAGCTCGTCCCTCTTCCTTCAGGTAAATCTACTGTTGGTTGTCGTTGGGTGTATGCAGTCAAGGTTGGTCCGGATGGTAAGGTTGATCGTCTTAAGGCTCGTCTTGTTGCCAAAGGATATACTCAGATATTTGGGCTCGATTACAGTGATACCTTCTCTCCTGTGGCTAAGATAGCATCAGTCCGCCTTTTTCTATCCATGGCTGCTGTTCGCCATTGGCCCCTCTATCAGCTGGACATTAAGAATGCTTTTTTACACGGTGACCTTGAGGATGAAGTTTATATGGAGCAACCACCTGGGTTTGTTGCTCAGGGGGAGTCTCGTGGCCTTGTATGTCGCTTGCGTCGGTCACTTTATGGTCTAAAGCAGTCTCCTCGAGCCTGGTTTGGTAAGTTCAGCACAGTTATTCGAGAATTTGGCATGATTCAGAGTGAAGCTGATCACTCTGTATTCTATCGGCATTCTGCCTCGAGTCTCTGTATTTATCTGGTGGTCTATGTTGACGACATTGTTATTACCGGCAATGACCAGGATGGTATTACTAAATTGAAGCAACATCTCTTGCAACACTTTCAGACTAAGGATCTGGGCAAACTAAAGTATTTTCTGGGTATTGAGGTCGCTCAGTCTAGCTCAGGTGTTGTGATCTCACAACGAAAGTATGCCTTAGATATTCTTGAAGAGACAGGAATGACAGGTTGTAGACCGGTTGACACTCCGATGGATCCGAATTCTAAACTTATGCCAGGACAGGGGGAACCTCTTAGCGATCCTGCAAGATATAGACGGTTGGTTGGTAAATTAAATTACCTTACAGTGACAAGACCTGACATTTCCTTTTCTGTGAGTGTTGTGAGTCAGTTTATGGATTCTCCGTGTGATAGTCATTGGGATGCAGTTGTTCGCATTCTTCGGTATATAAAATCAGCTCCAGGCAAAGGTTTATTGTTTGAGGGTCGAGGCCATGAGCAGATCGTTGGATACTCAGATGCTGATTGGGCAGGATCACCTTCTGATAGACGTTCTACGTCTGGATATTGTGTCTTGGTAGGAGGAAATTTGGTGTCCTGGAAGAGCAAGAAACAGAATGTGGTTGCTCGGTCTAGTGCAGAAGCAGAATATCGAGCAATGGCTATGGCGACATGTGAGCTAATTTGGATCAAACAGTTGCTCAAGGAGTTGAAATTTGGTGAGATTAGTCAGATGGGACTTGTGTGTGATAATCAAGTTGCTCTTCATATTGCGTCAAATCCAGTGTTCCATGAGAGAACTAAACACATTGAGATTGACTGTCACTTTGTTAGAGAAAAGATACTCTCGGGAGATATTGCTACAAAGTTTGTGAAGTCGAATGATCAGCTTGCAGATATTTTCACCAAGTCCCTCACTGGTCCTCGTATTAACTACATATGTAACAAGCTTGGTACATATGATTTATATGCACCAGCTTGAGAGGGAGTGTTAGAATAGTCATGTAAATAGGAGTAAATAAATAACCCTAATCCAATATATGTTAGGAGTAGGACATGTTATGTGTGTATATATATAGGGCTCATTGTAACATATGTATATACATCAATAATATATTTTCTCCCGTGCTTTCTCACAGTATAAATAGCATCAGATGAATATATTCCTTATACAATTGCATGAAGCAAAGACAAATTTATTTGTTATCCCTTTAAAGTTATTGGTAAATGCATGATAAACACCCTCTTAACAATGAAGCAAATTCTAACCTTCACAAATGGCGCCCATTTCTCAACATATAAACCACGACCATATCCTCCAAGTGCTGAAAATCAAATTGAACCACATATTATTACGGCCTGATTAAGCTTCAAATCTAAACAAACAAATTAAAAGTGGAAGATTGATTCTTAACCAAAGAAGCTCTCCAACTATTATTAGCAGATGATGTCCCCCTGTGAGAGTATCATCTCAATATGAAGCCCATAAATCTGTTAAATAACACATTAAACCTCTATGTGCTTCTTAAGGCAATTTCACAACACAGAATAAACTAGAAACCCCATGGACACTATTTATCTGGTCATTTCTTCTACCAAAGCCTAATTTTTGCAATTGGATAAAAATTTTAAGAAGTAAGCACCAGCAAACACTTCACAAATTTGTACAGATTGGCATACTACCGTTAACAGCAGAGGAGAGCTCCTCCTCGCTTTTAGCGACAGCGTTGCCACGCCCATCATATGCCAACCTCCTGCTCTTTATCATAAGAGGATAACCAAACAGGTCCCCTGCTCTTCTAGCACTTTCAAGATCATCAATCTGTTTTAGTCATATTTTCCACATAAGTGAAAACATCAAATTTTATCAATGGGAGAAGAAATATGAACATAAGAAATCTTTGCCACCACAAGTCAACCTGCATAAACTTAGGAAGTGGGATAGCATGACGAGAAAAGTGGACCTTCTGAAGATATTTATCCTATTACAAGAAAAAATGAGTTAACCAAGCAAACAAATGTTGTTAGGATGAGTAACCAACGAAGCATATCAAATATGACTCTTTCATTCAAATTAAGACATGTTAAAAGACTAACCTGGATTATACGAATAGTAGAGGCCTTGGGTTGGCAATCCACACCTTGTTGCTCAAGCTTCTCAAGTGTGGCAACATCAACATGCTCGATCTCAACGGTTAGTACTCCACACCTGCTTTCACAAACCAAATTAGCTTGTAGAAAAAAACAAAATCCATAAACATATGATTAGAAAATACCAAACCTTTTCCCAAATTCTTCAACTGTGGCACTGTCATCATAGCTTCCCACGACATGTTGATGTGCTAGTGCACTAGCAGGACAATTCTCCAGTGGATCTAAGACAATCACTTTGATCGCCATCTGGGATGCCGCTTCACACAGCATACGACCCAGCTGCCCTCCTCCCAAAACACCCACAACCATTTCCGATATTCCATGGACTGCTGAACCACTGCATTATTTGACAGTTGACACATTCTAGAACATCATTTACATTATTAAAAGAGAAAAGGAAAGTTACAAAATTAGCAGCAGAATTTTAAACAACCATTAAAAAGGTATAAACTATCTAAAGCAATATTCTTACTAATGTTCATGAAGAGCACAATAACAAATAAACTTCCAAATGCAAGAAGTATAAAATCTCAAAAAGAAAAGGAAACGCATCAATTTCAATAAATTCCCAAGAAAAGCTGAGCAAGTAAAGTGCCAAATTTCAATTAACGCCACCCCACCATAAAGTAAACTCATAAAACCCAATGAGCAGAAAGCGATTATCTGCAATTCGCACAAAGAAATAACCACTAATATATTAAAGACTTGAGCAAACCCATATTAAATTAAGAAAGAAAGTATCTACTCTTTACATACTAAAAACAAATTAAAAAAAAAATATTAAAAATCAAGAGGATGGTGGTAAAGTACCTGGGTGAGTCCTTTACAACTTCCAAAGAAGCTTTGCAAGATAGCGTAGTTGGGGTTTGTTCAGATTGTTGTCTCATTAAAGATGATGAAAACACAAAGGTGTGGTTTTTAAGGAAGCTGATACTTTTTTGAGGATTGACAGCTAAAATTGGAGAGGCAAAACTGCTTCTCTGAGGGTAAGAAACTGTTGGGACAGTGTTGCTTAGGCTCAGCATTCCCTCGACCAACTGAGAAGTATAAGGTAGCAAGAAAGACAATAGGCGCACAGAGCAAAGGAATCCGTAGCAGAAAACCAACTGTTTTTAGTCGGAAAGTTAAAACTAGGTTTCTCTTAGGGGTGGGTTTTTTGTTTTAAAAATGTTAGAAATTGAAGATAAAAATTTATAGCGTATCATAAGCTTTTAAAGTTAAAATTAACTTGGTGCACGTTATCGTGAATCTTAGCTAGTTTGGCCATAGATCCAAAATTTATTTTAAAAAATCTGATTTGGGTGAAGTTTGATTTGAAGATGAAAATATGTTTGGACATACATTGTTAGAACATATTTCCAATTTTATTTTGAAAAAACATGTATATAATTCTCAAGTTTTGGGATTTGGCCCAAATCAGCTCAATAGCTGATTTTGGGATTTGAAATTTGGGATTTGGCCAAAATATGGCAAAATTTATGGCCAAACATGATTTTTGAAAATAAATCCCAAATTTATTTTGGCAAAACTCATGGCCAAACGGGGCCTTATAGCCTGTTTGGCCATGCTTTTTTGGGTCCAAAAGTACTTTTTTTTTTTGTCGCCAAAAGCACTTTTGGCCAAAATTTGAGTTATTTGGCCAAGCTTTTAGACTGGAAAAAAAATACTTTTGAAGAGAAGCAGAAGCAGAAAAAAATAGCTTCTCTCCAAAAGCACTTTTCTAAGATGTAATTTTGAGAAAAATAAACTTAGAAGCAGTTTTCAAAAGGTTTGGCCAAACACTAATTACAGCTCAAAAGTGTTTTTCAAATCAATTAGTCAAACACAAACTGATTCTCACCAAAAAAACACTTTTTTTAAAAAGTACTTTTGAGAAAAGCACTTCTCAAAATACATTGATTATAGAAGCTTGTTTTCTCAAAATAAGTTGATTATAGAAGTATGGCCAAACAGACTATTACTTTAGTTATATGACCTTTTTCATATAAAATAAAAAAAATAATATAGGAAAATATATAAATAAAATAATAAAAGTTTTATTAATGTGAGTGGACGAGGAAGATTATTTCATTATTATTGTAGACATGTGATTTTTGACCCTCCCCAAAATTTTTTCATATTTTAGCACGTAATAATTAGTTTAGGCCTAATATAGTAATTTCAACTAAATTTGACTCTTTTTGCTTTATTTTATCAAAAAAAAAATACAAAAAAGATTTTTATCTTATTTAACTAATTAATATTTTTATCTAGTTACTTTTAACTTTTCTAATAAAATACAAAAAAATATGTTTGTTTTAACGGTTAGTCTTTTTCTTTAATAAGTATTTTTACTTAGATAGGGCTAATTAATATTTTTTATTATACTTTTAGTTAATTAAGCTAATTTTTAACATAACTAGTCATAAAGGCCCAAGTTTCTAGCCCATTTCTTAAGATCAATACCCAATATCCATTAAGCTAATCCTAGGGACCCTTCTAGACTATTCTTTGGAACAAAAAATAAATAAAAAGACCCTAAGAACTTAACACAAAAAGATTTAGGGACTAACTGGCAAAATACACAAAATATAAACCTAATCTCTACTCCTATACAATAGGACCTACACCTAAAATATAGACTACACCATATACACTCCAAGATTAGCAGCCGCAATTCACAACCAAAGAAACGACCCCTAGGATCATCTTCTTCAAGCGGCCATTTCCATGACTGATTCCTAACCAAACCAATGACCCCTTTCTCCTTCAACGGAAGCCTTCCGCCATTTTCAACCAAACACAATAGACCACCCATTTTCCAAAAGCTTCACCCGATTCCAAAATTGCAAAATCTCAAAGCTTCATAGCCATGGCAGTAACTTAATCCACCCTTAAAAATCAGTTGTAGTACCACTATAAAACACCTTTAAATCACCCGCGATAGAGTGGTTCAACACTGTCGAGTAGGGTTTCGAAGTCGCTTTGCCGTCGAGGTTGTGTATGAGGTCTCCGGCGTCGATTTCGGTCTTAGTTTGCCTTAAATGATTGTTGCTGTAAAAGTTTTGTTTGTTGCTGTAAAAGTTTGCCAACTGAGAAGATATTTAAGGTTCATTTCTAATTCTCCTTTATTTCATTAGTTTTTTTGCTATGTGTTTCCTTAGATATTTTTATGAGATAAATAGTAGTTACTCATTGATATATTACTTTGTGTTTGGATGTTAGTACATGGTCACGTAAATTTGTTGAGAATGATTCAATAATTCCTTTAACGAATGAGTTAGTCCTTAGCCAGTCTTTGCCTTATTGAAGTTTGCAGAACAGCAATATTTTCGACAGTAAAGGTTAATTGTTTTTTGGATATATTGTCTTGCCTCAGAGGTGGATGCCGCAATTTTATTTGGGGTGTATTTCGGGGATCGTATCGATTTGTTAGTGGGATCTGATTTATCCAGCTTTTGCAACCTATGTAATTTATCTCCTACTGGTTGAATTTCAGTCTATTAATTCTTAGATTCTCAGATTACTCGGGATATTAAAAGTTTGAATTCATTGAGTATTGAAGAAGTTTAAATATCTGTATCAAATCCTATACTTGTGAAGTAAAATAGTGTTACGATCTACCCCAGAAGGAAAAGGAGCAAAATCTGCGCATAGCAGCATGAGAATTGAGGACCAAAAAGACATGGTCCAATAAGTAAATTTTGAAATGCGTGGCCCTCACCCTTTTAATTTTAATCCTTAGAAATCGAGGCGTGCCATTTAGTTGAATTTTCCATGGCCCTCGCAAACTTGAAAGTGCGTAGTTGCTTTAGGCACGCGATTCAAAATGTTACTTTCCTAAACTCGGGTGTGCATTTATGTGACCCAAATCCAAATCCCAACAATATTATATAGAATGTGTTGCGGACTGCTGGTGCATTTATGTGATGTGGTTCAAGACGTATTTTAAATGACGTTGCAATTCTCCTAAAAAATGAATAAAAGTGGTTATAAAGTTTAAAATTGCACCATAGGCTAGAAATATGTATTAAAATCAGATAATAGGCCAATTGTATCAGTTTAAGCGACCATGCTAGAACCACGGAATCCGGGGGTGCATAACACCTTCTCTCGGGTTAACAGAATTCCTTACTTAGAATTTCTGGTTCGCAGACTTCAAAAAGGAAAGTCGAAATTTCCTCGATTTGGGATTTAAAATAAACCGGTGACTTGGGACAGCAAATAAACTATCCCAAGTGGCGACTCTGAACAAAAATGAATAAATAATCCCATTTCGAATAATGTCACTTAAATTGAAAAAACTCCCTAATACACTATCCTTCGGGGGGTGGTGTGTAAAAAAAGGAGGTGTGACAGCTCTGGCAACTCTGCTGGGGACAAAAACCTAGAACTTCTGTTCAGGGTTCAAGAATTCGAGCTTAGAATAGCTGTTATGATTGGCTTTTTTATTATCTGATTTTCCTACATATTTGAGCCTAATATGCTAAATGATACTTTCACCGCTTTGATATTATCTGAACTGTGTATAAACTGCTACGAAACCCTTCTCTTCTCATCTCGGGGATGTGCTCGCTGGTCGAGACTCCCTATTCTGTTAGTGTCATACCTTGAAATAAGAAAGAGGCTCGGACAAGTTACTAAGCCAGATGGCCTTTTGGTTCCCGGTACGTAGCTTCCTCCTCGGCTCGAGTTGTCCGCTCGGGTACACAGTCTAGAACACATACCCAGGTTTTGAACTTCGAATAACAAAGCCTCATGCCGGATCCCTAGTAGGAACGTTTGTTTGCATCACGTGCATTTGACTTAGGAGACTCAACAAAGGGGTTGGGTCTGTCTAGGACAGGTGTACTTGAAATAAAAGACCATCCCGATGCATCTTACGTGCTACTTGCGCATCTGTTTGTTCGGCTTGCATGTTGACCGGCTTCTAGAATATGGAAAGAAAATCAAAAAAAAAGGAAAATAGAAAAACCAAGAGTGAGGTAGGTATTAGAAAATTCTGAAACTCTGCCAAAACTCTGACAAAAATTTTGGTTTTTATTTTTCGTCAAATCAGACTGAACTACGCGGGTCTGATTCTCAGGATGTGAGATACTTAGGAAAACCTCATCGGTTCCGACCCCAATTTTTAAAAAATCCAAAAGAAAATAATATTTTCCTTTAGAAATCTTTCCTTAGAAAATTCAAAAAAAAAGGTTTTTTTTAAACTCAAAAATAGTTTTCTTTTTTCTGAAGTCTTTCATACGAAAAAAAAAAGAAATAAAAAGAAAAATCAATAAAGATCAAAATTTAAAATATGTGTTTCCTTCATTTTTGAAGTATTTTTTTTCAAAAAAAAAAATCCAATCAGAAACAAAAATCCCAAAAAAAAAATACTCTTTAGATGCCTTTCTTTCATAAATGTCAATAAAAGAAAAAAATTTCGAAAAAAATTGAAGTCCAAAAAATATTTTTGCTTTTCTTTAGAAGTACTTTTGTAAATAAATAAAAGCTCAAAAATTCAAAATATTTTCTTAAAAAAAAAGTCCCTCTTTCGAAAATTAAGAGGCAACTTCCAAAATCAAAAAAAATATATTTTTTCTTTCTTCTTTAGAAAAAGAGAAAACAAATAAAAATTCAAACAAAAATATTTTCTTTTTACTTTTGAAATTCTCGAAGTTCAAACCAAAAGCAAATGAATTTTTAGAAGTCTTTCTTTCAAAAAGCAAAACAAAAATCAAAAAAAATTCCTTTCTTCTTTTAAATCATTTCTTTCAAAATTCCAAAAAAAAAAGAGAGTTAGCTTACTTACTCCATTCCCAATCTTCCCGAACTACGCAAGAAAAAAAGAGGTAAAGTTAGTTAAGGCCGGGATGAAACATGCAACCGTTCAAACTCACGGTAGAAGCGTTTAACTGTTAGGTGCATTGCATCCCAATGTGCGATTTCCTATATGTTAAATGTTTCAAAACTAACAAGGTTGTTGGATGTGCAAATTAGTCAGGTTTTTGTGGTTAGTTTTGTTGGTAGTCTAGCCTCCCCTCCTTCACAAGATCCAATGGCACATATGGCCTTCACAAGCAATCTACCAATCATCGGTCCTAAGGATAGCTCGGCATCGGCTATTCTGCAGCTAGAATCAGCAGCAACTGAAGAAAATAAGATATTGCGTCTCCGCATATTGGAAATGTGGGACGCCTGGTCTAATGGTAGGGAACCACCAAGTGCAATCCCTGGGTTCCCTGAGTTGATCCCCAGTTCAAGTGAGGTTACCAACGCCCCTGTGCCCAACTCGCTCATCCCATGCGGGCACCCTCCAATGCCCTCCAATGGTCCTGGCATGCCTTCTGTGGTTCGCCCCTAGGCACCGGCTCCAAGGGCACAACCTCCAATGTTCATCTTTCAGGGTCCACAGCTTCAACCAGAAATAACATGTGTGACCCCATACTCCTTCACTCAACCTTCGCAATATGATCTCTCGGTGGAACGAGAAAAGGTTGTTAAAAATCCCGAGCAAGAGGAAATTGCTCGGAAGATGAAGAGCCTAGAATAGAGCCTGAAAAACATCCAAGGTCTGAATGGCCAAAAGAGTGTCTTATACTCTGACCTCTGTATGTTTCCCCATGTCCACTTGCCCGCTGGCTTCAAGATGCCAAAATTTGAAAAGTACGACGGGCATGGAGACCCGGTCGCTCATCTGAAACGATATTGTAACCAGTTGAGGGGTGCTGGTGGAAAAGAGGAGCTACTTATGGCCTACTTTGGGGAAAGCCTCACCGGAATCGCTTCTGAGTGGTCTACGGATCAAGAAATTGCTCATTGGCACGTGTGGGATGATATGGCTCGAGATTTTGTCCGCCAGTTCCAGTATAATGTGGACATCGCTCCCGACAGGAACATTTTGTCCAGTTTGAAAAGGAAAACCACGGAAAGCTTCCGCGAATATGTTGTCAAATGGCGTGAGCAAGCTGTCAGGGTAAAGCCTCCAATGGATGAAGTTGAAATGGTCACTTTCTTTCTATAGGCCCAAGAGGCTGACTACTTCCAAAACATGATGTCTGCTGTGGGTAAGCCATTTGCTGAGGCTATCAAAATCGGGGAAATGGTTGAAAATGGTTTAAAAACAGGTCGAATCTTGAGTCATGCTGCCTTTAAGGCCACATCACAAGCTGCTCAGAATGGTTTGAAGGGTTTGATGATAAGAAATGTGTTTGAATAGGGAGTCATGATGGCTTCAAGCTCGAGGGGGCCCGCAGGTCATTCAGCCAATCATGTGTGCCTCCTATCGTCCGACCATACCATTATCCCCTTCAAGATGATGCTTATGCCGTGGCACCTCCTCCCTATGCGGTGATGAGCGCGCAATCTTACACGCAGCCACAATATTATACACAAAACCGAGCTCCACCCCCCATAAATGCCCATCCTTAACAAACTCCATATAATCCTCAACCAAATGATCCCCAATACAACCCTCGCCCAAGAGAGCTTTTCAGAAAGAATCAGTTCACCCCTATTGGTGAATCATATTCAAGCTTGTTCCAAAAGCTAATCGGGCTAAATCTATTGCAGCCAGTGGCCCCGAACCGGCCGAACCCCGAGTCCCCCTCGCACTGAGTTGATGCTATATGTGAATACCACTCTAGAGCAGTGGGACACAGTACAGAGGATTGTTGGACCCTCAAAAGGGCAGTTGAAGATTTGATTGAAGCTGAAAGAATCGTTTTTCGGGATGAAGAAGCTCCTGATGTGATGAACAATTTGTTGTCTGCCCATAACGGCGGGCCAATAGTCGGAATGATTTGTGAAGCTGAGAAGTTTGATCCGGCACTAAAGGCCATTGCAGCCATTACTGAGAAGGAAGAAAAGCCAAAAAACGGTTGCCAAGCCTGAAAAGTTCCCCATCAGACGGGAGTCTCGATAGCTAGCCTTGCTATCCTTTCTGCATCCGGATTATCTCAGGGTGTGATCCGGATGTTTTGCTTTATTGTCTTACTTTCCGATAAAACCCTTCTATCTTCAAAACCTGGAGAAAAAAAATCAAGAAAAAAAATCAAAAAATCAAATGAAATTAATATTTCATTGTCCAGGAATGTCTCTTTTCTTAATCTTGTCATTTTCTTTCTTATTCTCTTTTTAGTTCTGTTAAATGCAGATTTCAATAACATGACATGCTTGCAGACTTCATGCCCAGATCCCAAAATATTGTCAGACTCCGAAATAATGAATCAAGAGTCGAAGTGCAAAGAAGATAAGTTTGAGGAAATAAAAACAAAGAGTTGGAACAGTTGAAGAAAAATTGGTTCTAGAGTGGAAAGTTCCATACATTGCATCAAGAGTACTGCCAAAAGAGTGTGTTGTACTTGGGATACATCAAAGGAAATGTCCCTGAAACAACTGTCAATGCAAATGCAGTCAAAGGTACTCTGTTGGATCTTCTATATAGCATTAGTGTTCTCCGATTGGGATGAAGAAGGCTTCCTTTCTCACAATCCAAACACTATCAACCCTTTGAGCCGGTTACTTTTCTTTGATTACCCTCTTTGGAACCTGAAAGTGTTAATACAAAAAAAATGAAAAAAAAGAAGAAAAAGAAAAATACAAAAAAAAAGAGAAAAGATGAAAAAAAAGAGAGAGGAAAAAAGGAAATGAAATGAAAAATGAAGGAGAAAGAAACAGAAAAATAAAAGAAAAATAAAACAAAATGTTTTTCCTGAACTACGTTCGACTTGATTCCGAAAGGATACGTAGGCAGCCTCTCTCTGGGGTTCAGTCACACCAAAATAAAATCCACATTCCCCTCCAAAGTTGAAACCGGGGCAAAAGTTATAATGGTTCGGCGATGATCCCGCCCAAAAGGTTCCAAAGTTGTAACTCCGTCCAAATCCTTTTTACCAAAACCCTGTTCAAGTCCTTCCGATCAATCGATGGGAATATTCAAGGACCGAAGAATGCAACTACTTGGATATGATACGACAAAATGAGAGAAATAAAATGAGAGAGTCTTATTGGTGAAAACCCACACGGGCACCGTAAGGCGATGGTAAGCAGAGAAAATCAAAATGAGAGAGTCTTGTTAGTGAAAACCCACACGGGCACTATACGGCGATGGTGAGAAGAGAAATGAGAGAGGTCAGCAAGTGAAAACCTGCAAAGGGCCCTACTGATCGAAAAGAAGATCCTCACAGCCATCGGCATCGACAAAATCCTGGCAAGGTTTCTCGAATTTTGAAGTAGAAGTTGTGATGAATTGCTGAGAGCCGGACGGTTTAAACAGATCAGGTATCCAGTCCAAAAGGCATGTCATGTTCATTGAAGTCCGTATGTACTCCAGATAAGTCCTTCTTTCCTCTCCCCGAAAGGGATACCTCTCGTTTAAATTCATTATCCTGTCCATTATTTATTTGTCTTTGAATCCCTTTCGGTCTAAATCTATTCCGGAACTGAGACGAAGAAGGGATGGCAAGACTGATTTAGAGGGCTTTTGTTTGACACGACACTCTCGCCAGGGGCATCAAGTCGACCCCGACTAGCCATGTCGGCCGATGCTTCGAAATCAAAACTCTTGGAAGGAGAAAATCAAATTGAAGTGCCTATAAAGGCAAATGAAACTGAAAAGATTGAGTCCCGCATGGCTAACCGTCTTGGCAAAGGTTTGAAAAGCCAAGGTGCCCCAAATGCTCTAAATTTGAAGTTCAAAGAAAGAAGTCAAAAAATGGAAGGCCTACGAAGGCAAAATAAAGTTGGAAAAGGTTAAGTCCCACGCGACTAGCCGTTGCAGCAAAGTTTGAGGAGCCAAAAGTTCCCCAATGTTCCGAAGAGAAGAAAAAAAGAAAAAAAAAAATCAAAGGAAAGGCCTACGAAGGCGAAATAAAATTGAAGGTTGAGTTCCACCGACCAATCATCGTGACAAAGTCTGGAAAAGCCGGAGTTTTCTCCAGAGACATGTGACGACCCAAAGGGTCATCACCTATTTCCTCATTCGTTCCGTGCTTCCGAGGCCTTGAAAACCTCATTTTTACTTGCCTCGATTTGCGTGCACAGTCCGGGCGCATAGCCGGAAAACTTTTATGTTGAAATATGTGAATTCTGTGAAAAATTTGAAGAATTTTGACATTAATATGATTACGGTTGACTTGGTCAACATTTTTGGTAAACGGATCCGGACCCGAGATTGGACGGTCCCGGAAGGTCCGTAGAAAAATATGGGACTCGGGCATGTGCCCGGAGTCGAATTCCGAGGTCTAGAGCCCGAGGAAAGAATTTTTTCTGTGAAATTATTTTTCTGAAATTAATAAGGAAAATGGAAATGAAAATTTATTAATAGACTGTGGTATCGGGCTCGTATTTTGGTTTCGACGCCCGGTACCAGTCTTATATATTGTTTAAGCGCTTTCTGTGAAGTTTGGTCGAAATCGGACGTCGTTTGACGTGTTTCGGACCTAATTATCTAAAGTTGGAAGTTTATGAAGTTTGAAATAGAAATGATGATTTTGAGGCTTGATTCAATGATTTTGATGTTATTTTGGCAATTTGATCGCCCGAGTAAGTTCGTAGGATGTTATTGAGTTAGTGTGTGTGATTGGTTAGGAGCCCCAAGGGCTCGGGAGTGAATTGGAGGTGGTTCGGGGTGTTTTTGCACTTAGGAAGGATAAGATTTTGCTGCAATTTTTACACAGTCATTTTGTTCTTCGCGAACGCGGTCCCAGGCCCCCGTTCGCAGTGCTTTGGCGTTCCCCTTCTTCGCGTTCGCGAACATATTCATGCGTTCGCGTAGTTACAAATCCCCCCTTCACCGCGTTCGCGATTCCCCTATCGCGTTCGCGTATAACAGTCCCTGGACCCCCAGCATTTTCTTCTACGCGTTCGTGTTCCCTTTCACGCGTTCGCGATGTATTGCCCAGTTTACCCTTCGCGAACGCGGCCCTTTCCGCGACGCGAGGGNGTGTTTTTGCACTTAGGAAGGATCAGATTTTGCTGCAATTTTTACACAGTCATTTTGTTCTTCGCGAACGCGGTCCCGGGCCCGCGTTCGCAGTGCTTTGGCTCCCCTTTTTCGCGTTCGCGAAACCACTCACGCGATCGCATAGCTTCAGTTCCTCCTCCTTCGCGTTCGAGAACATATTCATGCGTTCGCGTAGTTACAAATCCCCCTTCACCGCGTTCGCGATTCCCCTATCGCGTTCGCGTATAACAGTCCCTGGACCCCCAGCATTTTCTTCTACGCGTTCGCGTTCCCTTTCACGTGTTCGCGATGTATTGCCCAGTTTACTCTTCGCGAACGCGGCCCCTTTCCCGCGAACGCGAAGGGCAATTTTGCCCAGCGAATTTTTAAGTCAAAAACAGAACCAGTGACGGGAAAAACATATCACTTCACGAACTCTTCCTTCTCCAAAGTCCTAGGGCGAATTTTAGAGCACTTCTTCATCAAAGCTTCTTGGGTAAGCATTGTTTAACTTGTTTTCTTCAATTTCCTTCATTAATTACTGAAATCCTAGCCCTAAATCATGAAATCAAAGTAGAAATTATGGGTTTTGGGTAGAGTTAGGGTTTTGAGAATTTTGGGTGATTCAACCTCAATTTGGGGTCGAATCTTAAAACAAATTATGTATGTGGACTCGTGGGGTTATGGATGATCGGGTTTTGGTCCGAGCCTCGAGTTTGGACCATGTGGGCCCGGTGTCTAATTTTGGTATTTTTGGAAGAATGCTAGAAAATTCATATCTAGGCTATGGGATGTTGCCCTTGAGTCTTTATTGATATTATTGAATTTATCATGCCTAGATATCACCGTTTCGGAGTCGGATTGTAGAGGAAAGGCGGTCTTTGAAGGTTGATTGCTATTCTTGGGACCGAGGTAAGTGTTTGGTTTAACCCTAGCTTGAGGGAATAGGAGTTGAGTCTTGTTGCTAATTGCTATGTGATCGAGTACGATGTATAGGCATGGTGACGAGTATCTATACATTGGTGTCTAGCATGAGCGTGAGTCTTTATAATGTGATTATCGTGACTTGGCTGTGAGCTTCGTGTTTATTGGAGGATTTCTATATGTTGTGAATAACATGTGAACGGTAATATGATCACTTGATTCTTTGGAGCGTTGGTTCAAAATAGTAAAGTGAATTAAAAGATGAGAAAAGTAAGAAAGAGAAAGCGTTGTTGATTAGTCCCTTGCCGGACGTTTGGTTGAACTTGTTGGGTTCTTTCCCTTGCCGGGATGTTTGTCAAATATTTGCTTATATTATGCCCATAATTGCGACTGTTGTTTGGAGAGTCAAACTGTTAAATGATATTGAGGGTCGGGTTGCACGCCGCAACAATAATATGAGAGGATCGGGTTGCGCGCCGCAACAATGATACATGATAAATGATATGGGTCGGGTTGCACGCCGCAACAATGATATTGTGGAGCGGGTTGCACGCCGCAACAATGGTAATTAAGGGCCGGGTTGCACGCCGCAACAGTTATGGATACAAATGTGCTTATTGTTGGCATTAGATTCTTGCTCGCTGTAAATCTTAAGTTGCTAGTGTTTGTTACTCTGGATTGTCGTTATTATTGTAACTCCCCATAGCATGTTTCCCCTCCCATGTTGGTGATTGCTTTATATATTCGATTTCCGCTGTATATTTATAACTGCACAGGTTTTATGTGGTGTCCAGTCTAGCCTCGTCACTACTTCGCCGGGGTTAGGCTAGACACTTACCAGCACATGGGGTCGGTTGTGCTGATGCTACACTTCTGTGCATTTTTGCACAGGTCCAGGTTTTGAGGAGCAGCAGCAGCAGTAGTACGGGAGCAGGCTTTCATTATCACGAGACTGAGGTAGCCTCGCAGGCGTCCGCAGGCCCGGCGTCTCTTCTTTATGTTTTCCTTTTCGACTGTTGCCTCATTGTTTTCGAGACAGACATCTGTTATATTTCTTTCAAACCTTTGTATTTAGTTTATTCTTAGTGGTTCGTGAGTAATGTGACACCAAATCTTGGGTAGAGGCTATTGTTGACTATTCCGCGTTTTGATTCAGACTTATAAATTAGACTTGCGCTATTGTTATTATTAAATTCCATATTTCTTTTTGATGCTAAAGATTGTTAACAGATTTATTATTGATGAAAGGTAAATAAGTTGGCTTGCCTAGCTACCACGAGTAGGCGCCATCACAATCCCGATGGTGGGAAATCCGGGTCGTGACAAAAGTAATCTTTGCTCTTTTGTATGACCATCCCCATTGGACCTATTTGATACGTACACCACTGTTTTAGTGGGAACTTAAACAATAGCCGGCCGGATTCATTATTTTTTATACCCTATATATATAGATGATACACTGATTATACACTTATATATATATATATATATATATATATATATATTACACATGGATATACATAAATTATATTTTCTTCTATTATTGTTAGTTTAAGTTGTTTAGTGAACAAACTATTTCGATTAATTATTCTTTAAGGGTGTGTTTGGTATGAAATGTTTCCCATGGCAGAAAATATTTTCCTGGAAAATGAGTGGTTTATCACTTATTTTCGCTTGTAGGTATAGTGGCTGCAGTTTGGGATGATAGAGTAAGGTCATGTCCTCGGGAGGGGCGAGGGGTGGGGCGGGGGGCTGGGGGTGCGACAGGAGGCAAGGGAAACAAGGGAGCCTATAGGTTGAGAATTGGGTCATGGAACATAGGCACATTGACGGGTAAGTCTATAGTGTTGGCTAGGATCCTCCAGAAGAGGAAGGTTAATATAGCGTGTGTCCAGGAGACTANTTTTACTTTTGTTTGCCAACATTAGGGCTCCAATCCCTGAGTTGAGCCTTTTAGACATAGGGCCTCCATTCCCTAGTCGCCTTTCGCCAAGATTAGGACTACAATCCCTGAGTTGAGCCTTTTAGACATAGGGCCTCTATTCCCTAGTCGCTTTTTTGCCAACATTAGGCTCAAATCCCTGAGTTGTGCCTTTTTAGACATAGGGCCTCCATTCCCTAGTCGCCTTTTCGCCAACATTAGGGCTCCAATCCTGAGTTGAGCCTTTTTAGACATAAGGCCTCCATTCCCTAGTCGCCTTTTGCCAACATTAGGGCTCCAATCCCTGAGTTGTGCCTTTTTAGACATAGGGCCTCCATTCCCTAGTCGCCTTTTGCCAACATTAGGGCTCCAATCCCTGAGTTGCGCCTTTTTAGACATAGGGCCTCCATTCCCTAGTCGCCTTTTGCCAACATTAGGGCTCCAATCCCTGAGTTGTGCCTTTTACACATAGGGCCACCATCCCCTAGTCGCCTTTTGCCAACATTAGGGCTCCAATCCCTGAGTTGCGCCTTTTTAGACATAGGGCCTCCATTCCTTAGTCGCCTTTTGCCAACATTAGGGCTCCAATCCCTGAGTTGTGCCTTTTACACATAGGGCCACCATCCCCTAGTCGCCTTTTGCCAACATTAGGGCTCCAATCCCTGAGTTGTGCCTTTTTAGACATAGGGCCTCCATTCCCTAGTCGCCTTTAACCAACATTAGGGCTCCAATCCCTGAGTTGATCCTTTTAGACATAGTGTCTCCATTCCCTAGTCGCCTTTTGCCAACATTAGGGTTCCAATCCTTGAGTTGTGCCTTTTTAGACATAGGGCATCCATTCCCTAGTCGCCTTTTTTGCCAACATTAGGGCTCCAATCCCTGAGTTGAGATTTTTAGACATAGGACCTCCATTCCCTAGTCGCCTTTTCGCCAACATTAGGGCTCCAATCCCTGAGTTGACATTTTAGATATAGGGCTCCATCCCCTGATCCTTTCCCTTCTAGATAGATGCAATCCTTATTTTATTTGCTTTAAAAAAAAAAGGGGTTTAGATTTTGTTGCAAATAACTCACGAAATTTTCCTAGTGAAAACTGGGGCAGAACATTTCGTTCGTTTGTTTGTTTTGGTGTCTGAGCAGGTTTTACCTCGACGCACATGATTCGAGATGAACAAAAGATGAGTCTCAATCCAAAATAAAGAAAAGAAGAAAAAGAACAAAAAGAAGTAAATTCAAAGTGCTGAAACAGACAAAGATGCGGACTGCTCAAAACCTTGATTGAAGTCACAAGCTTCGCATGTCCCATTTTGATCCAAATGCTGAAGAAAGAACCAGCACCTACAGCTTGCGAGCATCAAGATTCAGATCGGGGTCCACAACAAAATCAGCTAATACTCAAGATCAAGCTTCAAGAGATTTATAGATAGGAATCTTGTAACTCGTAGCTGATAGGCTTAGTTAGTCTTTTTAATTTTGATTTTGATGTAATGAACGAGATCGCGGACCGGAACCTCGACGGTACCTCGCTCGGCTCTTAACCTCGGTACTCCATCACCTCGTTCACTTCTGAACTACACGTGGTCTGACTCCTTTATAGCCAAGGATATGTAGGCAGCTCGGATACCAGGGCTCGGTCACATTCTCATTTCTTTCAGCTTTTGGCCTTTCTAAATAAGGATCGGGTCAAAAGCCTGTCTAGTCGTTCTTTGTCTGAAAACTATTCGCGTTTCCAGTCAAAGAGGGGCAGCTGTAGACATGTGATTTTTTACCCTCCCCAAGATCTTTTCATATTTTAGCACGTAAATAATTAGTTTAGGCCTAATATAGTAATTTCAACTAATTTTGACTCTTTTTTCTTTATTTTATCAAAAAAAACTGAAAACTACAAAAAAGATTTTTATCTTATTTAACTAATTAATATTTTTATCTAGTTACTTTTAACTTTTCTAATAAAATTCAATAAAATACAAAAATAGTTCCAGGAATGTTATCTTAATTTTACAATGATTTTTCCATTTTTTATCTTTTAGTATGATATTTTGAAAATACAAGAAAATATGTTTGTTTTAACGGTTAGTATTTTTTCTTTAATAAGTATTTTTACTTAGATAGGGCTAATTAATATTTTTTATAATACTTTTAGTTAATTAAGCTAATTTTTAAGATAGCTAGTCATAAAGGCCCAAGTTTCTAGCCCATTTCTTAAGATCAATACCCAATACCCATTAAGCTAATCCTAGGGACCCTTCTAGACTATTCTTTGAAACAAAAAATAAATAAAAAGACCTAGGGACTAATTGGCAAAATACACAAAATATAAACCTAATCTCTAACCCCTATATAATAGGACCTACACCTAAAGTATAGACTACACCATATACACTCCAAGATTAGCAGCCGCAATTCACAACCAAGAAACGACCCCTAGGATCATCTTCTTCAAGCGGCCATTTCCATGGCTGATTCCTAACCAAACCAATGACCCCTTTCTCCTTCAACGGAAGCCTTCCGCCATTTTCAACCAAACACAATAGACCACCCATTTTCCAAAAGCTTCACCCGATTCCAAAATTGCAAAATCTCAAAGCTTCATAGCCATGGCAGTAACTTAATCCACCCTTAAAAATTAGCTGTAGTACCACTATAAAACACCTTTAAATCACCCGCGATAGAGTGGTTCAACACTGTCGAGTAGGGTTTCGAAGTCGTTTTGCCGTCGAGGTTGTGTATGAGGTTTCCGGCGTCGATTTCGGTCTCAGTTTGCCTTAAATGATTGTTGCTGTAAAAGTTTTGTTTGTTGCTATAAAAGTTTGCCAACTGAGAAGATATTTAAGGTTCATTTCTAATTCTCCTTTATTTCATTAGTTTTTTTGCTATGTGTTTCCTTAGATATTTTTATGAGATAAATAGTAGTTACTCATTGATATATTACTTTGTGTTTGGATGTTAGTACATGGTCGCGTAAATTTGTTGAGAATGATTCAATAATTCCTTTAACGAATGAGTTACTCCTTAGCCAGTCTTTGCCTTATTGAAGTTTGCAGAACAGCAATATTTTCGACAGTAAAGGTTAATTGTTTGTTGGATATCTTGTCTTGCCGCAGAGGTGGATGCCGCAATTTTATTTGTGGTGTATTTCGGGGATCGTATCGGTTTGTTAGTAGGATCTGATTTATCCAGCTTTTGTAACGTATGTAATTTATCTCCTACTGGTTGAATTTTAGTCTATTAATTCTTAGATTCTCAGATTACTCGGGATATTAAAAGTTTGAATTCATTGAGTATTGAAGAAGTTTATATATTTGTATCAAATCCTAGACTTGTGAAGTAAAATAGTGACTTACGATCTACCCCAGAAGGAAAAGGAGCAAAAGCTGCGCATAGCAGCATGAGAATTGAGGACCAAAAAGACATGGTCCAATAAGTTAATTTTGAAATGCGTGGCCCTCACCCTTTTAATTTTAACCCTTAGAAATCGAGGCGTGCCATTTAGTTGAATTTTTCATGGCCCTCGCAAACTTGAAAGTGCGTAGTTGCTTTAGGCACGCGATTTGAAATGTTACTTTCCTAAACTCGGGTGTGCATTTATGTGACCCAAATTCAAATCCCAACAATGTTATATAGAATGTGTTGCGGACTGCGAATGCATTTATGTGACGTGATTCAAGACGTATTTTAAATGATGTTGCAATTCTCCTAAAAAATGAATAAAAGTGGTTATAAAGTTTAAAATTGCACCATAGGCTAGAATATGTATTAAAATCAGATAATAGGCCAATTGTAACCGTTTAAGCGACCGTGCTAGAACCACGAAATCTGGGGGTGCCTAACACCTTCCCTCGGGTTAACAAAATTCCTTACTTAGAATTTTGGTTCGCAGACTTCAAAAAGGAAAGTCGAAATTTCCTCGATTTGGGATTTAAAATAAACCGGTGACTTGGGACAGCAAATAAATTATCCCAAGTGGCGACTCTGAACAAAAATGAATAAATAATCTCATTTCGAATAATGTCACTTAAATTGAAAAAACTCCATAATATACTATCCTTCGGGGGGTGATGTGTAAAAAAAGGAGGTGTGACATTATTACCATCTAAAAAGAGGTAGATGAGCAGAGAAGTTGGTGAAAAGTGAGTTCTCGCTCAAACAGAAATTTAGAATAAATCGAATAGTGCAGTATGAGCTTCTATATCCCAAATATTTACACAGTATTTTATATAGATATTAAAATAAATTAAAGCTCATATAACATCGTATTAGAATAGTTCAGCACGACACTAACAGTAATATCATCCATTTTGAACGGAATAATGTTTTACAATAATTGTTGAAATAATACCTGTGCAAATGTTTGGTTCCTATGTTATATAGTTAGTTTGCCCAAGTTATATTATCATGCCACACTATAATCTGTGTCTTACATCTCTTTGGTTTTTTTGATTGCAATACTCCAACCTATTAGAAATAATGTATTGAAATTCATTACTCAAATGGTTATTAATTATTGAAATTACTTACTAAAGTTATGTTTCTTTTATTTGTGATAGAAAAGTTATTAATTATTTCTATAACACTTAGAATGTCACTCAACTAGATTTCTCAAATTTACGGTGGCCAAAATACTTATTTACCCTCTAAATTATCGGCCATTATTTTTTAATACTTTTTCAATATATTATATTTTTTTATTTTGCTCTATATTATGGACTTACCTATGAAATAAATAAGTATAAAAATAATAATTTTCAGGCATATATAATGTCGGAACAGAGTAATCGTTTAATTACGACTAACTATTTTTTAAAATACTAATTATAGTTGCACTTTAAAATTGTAAAATGTAGGAGAATTTTTTTTTTTTTGGAATAAATGTGGTGTGGTCCGAACTTTGAACCGGGTAAATTATAATTGAGCTACTGATTTTATGGCGAATTGGACCAATCTATCAAATGGTACTCACAATCCCTCCGTCCCTCTATTTATACTACTATTTAAATAGTCTTAACTTACACGTGTTGCATGTGTACCTTCTTTCATTGAATAATTTATTTTAATAATATAAATATTATATTATAAATTATGCTTAAATTATAAAATAATTTAAATAACTGAAATTGATGAATAAAATAGTTGAGTATAATAAAAAATTTAATCAGGATAATTTGTTTGTATCAATTACTTTGATAATAATAACAAAACCTCGAAAATATTATTTACACAATTGAGAATGAAAAAGAATAAAAACTTATAAAGGATGTATTCCATGCATACAATACAAAAAAAATATTATCTTTAATATACTTTATATATGCTTGAAAACTTTATTTAATTACTTTCTTTCAACATTATATATGCATGACTATTTTTCCTTTTTTACTTTATAAAATAAAATTTATTTATTCTATAGATAAGTTTATGATGTAGAGTAGAAAGAGTAAAAAAATATAATATTAAAAAGTATTTAAAAAGATAAAGGTTAACAATTTAGAAGGTAAATAGGTATTTGGTCCCAGAAGTTTGAGAAATCTAGTTGAGTGACTTTTTGGGTGCCGTAAAAATAGTTAATGAATTTTTTGTTGTAAACAAAAGAAACATAAAGGTAATTCATATAGTTAAGTGATCATTTGAGTAATGAACTTGGAGTTGTCTTTCTGGGAATGTTTAATTGTCAATGAAGTGTTTGTGAAGTTATACATTAAATAAGGAAATGTTTACCCACAAAGTGCTAAAAATAGTTGTTTAACCAAAAATGTGAATTTCGGTCAAAACTTATTTTTAGAAGGACTCGAGTTACTGATAACCAAGAAATTCCGTACTTTCTCAATCATATGAAAGAAAAGGACAAAAATAAGTAAAGAAATGATCGATTGCAAAGAGAAGATAACAGAAAAGTAAAGTGAATATATTCCAAGATAGTCCCAGATGATCCTTACAAATGAAATTCTCTTCCCTTTAATAGGGGTTTACAAATATAACGTTTCCTCCCTTTTATGGCCGAATCATTATGACATTAATGACTCTAATAGTCCGTTATAATTGATATCGTAACTGTTTGTGGAGATTCTGTAACGGTTCCAATTCTTCTTCCTCATTAATTAGAGGTTCGTGAATCTTCCCCTTCTTACTGTCTTGATTCATTCAGCCCATATTTACTAAATGATTTAGACTCGAGCAACTGCATCCTTCATCTCGTGAGCGATTTGACCGTGCTCTTGTATCTTGTGCATTCTTAATGCAGTATTCCAGCTGTCACATTCTTAGTGATCTACGTATCATGCCTTGTCAGCCTCACATAATTCCACGTGTCATATAATTTATATTTTACTAATACAGATAGTCTCCCCCCACTTGCCGAATATTCTGAAATTGAATATTTGAGAAGTGGTATGTATCTATGGCGGGAATTTTTGCTGCTGTTTCCCATGTATCATTATGTATTCTTCATAACCAAATCGTATGTCACTTCCATTTAATGCATGTACCACGTGGCCTCCGTCAAATGGGTGTGCGACTCTTCAGTGATTTTTAGGGCTTTCTTACGGCTGAGTCAGTCACGAAATGACTGCTTCATTATGACGTTTCCATCATGACTCACTTTACATGACGGTTGCTCCTTCTTATAAATACCCCATGTGCCTTTAGTTTCGCGAAAAACCTTCAATCTACAGTATCCTTCTTCTCTAATTGTTCTTATTCTTCAGTACACATTACTTTCTTGCATCCATGTCTTCACCAAACCTCAATCCTTGCAAAACAATCATCATAGAAGAACTTCCTCCTTCAACTACTCCTGTAAGGAGTAGAAGAGGCGGTAGGTTACGTAGCTTAGGATCTTTATCGGTCTATGGTTCTACTTCTCAACCCAACATTGTTACCCCTTCTTTATCTAGGAATAAGGATTTTTCAACCCATAGATCTTCTGCCAAAAATAGGGAATCGGGTGAGCTCCTTCGAGAACCAACAGTTGAAGAAATTATCCCTGCAGAATTTTCTTTCTCCACTGATCGTGAATCAATTAGAAACCAAGTTACTTCTATAACTTCCCATGATCGTGCCGATGTCTATCCTTCTCATATTACTGATGGTTTGATTTCTCTTGTGAGAAGAGAATGCTACTGGAAACTTGATTTTCCAATTTTAATTCCTGGTCCAAACCAAAGGATAACTTCGTACCTGGCTGGTTACTCTTTCGTTTACACATATCCTTTCACTTTAGGTTTCAGAGCCCCCATTGACCCAGTTATCATAGAATTTTATCGCTTATTGAACGTTTGCTTAGGACGTATTGGTCTTATTGTATGGAGAGTTGTTGCATGTTTGCGATACCTATCTAATTTGGCCTCTTTACCCTTCACCTCTCAATAGTTGCTTCATCTGTATTCCCCTAAGTTGTTTCGCTTAGGAGTTTTCACTCTCGTTTCCAGGAGCAAAAGGGTTTTGGTTAGCCTTGAAGATGATAAGGACCGTGGCTGGTATGCCCGTTTTGTTGTTGCTCCCACAAGTGGTTTAGTGGGTGAAGAAAACATGCCTTTTCCAGAGAAGTAAGAATTTTGCACGTAAGTTTTTTATATCTTTCTTCTTTTATGAGGGAGGAAAAACCGACGATCTCATGGATTTTTCCTCTTTTTAGCAACCATGGAAATATTTGATGAAATACCAGACTTCCGTGCTAGGGTAAGAAGATGTTATCCGTTGCTCCCATGGAAAGAAGATCTTGGAAATACCTCCTCTTAGGTTTGGCTAGAAAGTCAAAACTCATGGTATCCTTTCGTTTAAATTTCTTCCTTTCTTTCGTATTTACTTGGGGATTTCTAACTTTTTCCTTTGTTAGAATTTCCCATTCGAGGTGTCAGTGCCGCATCTATTACTTCATCATGGCCTTCTTTGTCTCTTACTCAAGAAATGATTTTGAATTCCTCATCGAAGAGAAAAGCTGAGAGAGCTCATGGCTCTGAAGGTGAAGAGAAACGGGAAGAAGGTTCCTTAGTGCATAGGCCTCGGGCTAGGAGGCACGTTATTTCGGATGATGAAGTCACCCTTCCACCCAATTCAGTTCCCGTGAATGAGCCTGAAAGTGTCATTTTAACAAGCTCTGATGAAGAGATGAATGTTGCACCTCGTGACTCTACCGATCAAGTGTTTTCCCGTGGGTTTGATAATGAAGAGTTTGACCTTGTTTCTGATGAAGCACCTCTCGCCTACTTTCTAGTGTCTGCTTCTATTGGTTCTCAAATCCTTTTGGATGAGGATAAGTGTGCTTTGGAACAGATACAAGTGTTGGCTTCAAAATTGGCAATTGAAAAAGCCTCTTCCAGTCAAGTGGGCAAAGACAAAGACATTCTCGAGTCTTCATTCGCATAGTAGCTTTCTAAAGCTACCGAAGAAATTAGGGGTTTCAAATATTTGCTTAATCAGAATGAGATTTATGCCGGGGAGCTTTTTCAAACGCTCACTCAGGCCCAAGAAGACCTCCGTGCAACTTCAGACAAGGTCCAGTTCTTAGAGAGATCATTCGCCCATTTGAAGGATTATTATGATGCTTCTTTGGCTGAAAGAGAAGAGTTGGAGGCTTAAATTGAGCAATGGGAAAAAGATTACGAGGCCCCTGAAGATAAATCAACTCTTGATGTAAGTTGGAATTTTTTGAATACGCGCCTTGAGACTTTGATGGAGGCTAGCCAGGAAGGCTTTGACTTGATTGCTGAGGTTGCAAAAGCTAAGGAAACTATTGAAAAACCTCAGCAACGTCAGGACTTTTCCTCACATGAGGTCGGCGTTCCCGAAGGTGATGAACTTACTCCTGGTGAAGTTGATGTCCAAGCTTCTTCTGCTCAAGTTGTATCTTCTCCCCGTTTCTCTTGATGCCTCATTGGAATCTGCCTCTCTTGCTATTGATAGTACTGCCTTAAATCCTGCCCCATAGTGTTCTGTGAACTTGTTGTTGGGAAGTTTGTTTTTTTTTTTATTCTTTTTGGAATAGTTGGCAAGTTTCTACCCCTGGTCTGTTTTGGGGTTTATTATCAAAGTTCCTTGGTTTTAACTAAGTTCATACTTAGTTTTGGCCAAGTTTAATATATATAATATTTTATTTAAGTTTCTGTTCTACTCTTTAATTTTCATTTAAAAATGCTTTAGTATTTTCCGATTTTTGAATAGACACGATTTTTATCAAAAAGGCTCCCTTTTATGAATGACACTATTGAAGAAGACGTCTCAACTTCAAATTGGTGTGAACATATGAAAGAAGTAGGGAAATACATATTTCAAAGAAATCTCGTGAATAATTTGAGGAAGTTTGTATTTTGAACTTTCAAATTATATAACATTTTACATGTATTCAAGTAACTTTTTGTATAACATCTACAACTCTTTCATAGTTGTTTTCTTTATAGCAAGATTTCACAAATTTCTAGGGTATATTTTGCAACCCATAACTAAACATTGCCTTTAACCTTAGTACTCGTAGGATCTTATAATTTATGACCGCGAGTTTACACTTTATGAAAGCTTAATACAAAAGGTTTTTGATTGAGACTTGTTTTCTTGGATCTTGATTGACTCTTGACTTTTGATTTTTGGGTTTTTGGGTCGATCCATGCTCGAACTGACTTTTAGTCTTCTTTCTTCTTTGACTTGCATTCTTCTTTGCCTCCTACCTATAGTCCCCCAAGTGTTAGAGCTTTGAAGTAAGAAATCTCGAGCACTTGATCATTCCTTCCATTTGGTCCATTTTCTGAAAAGGAAAATACACACGGGATTCAGAGGTATAATTTTAGATGATGACTGCTTAACCCTTTTTATTTCCATCAGAAAGGTTGTAACCCAGACCGGCGATGATCTTGCATCTTGCATGTCTTTTAGGTCTAAAATCATCATTTAGTGTGGGCTAGCTTTGTGCATATCATCTAAAATGATTAGTATAATTAAAAAAGAATAAATCTAAACCTTGCATAAACGATACCTGACCGGGGGTTTTCTCTTTCAGAAGTAATACGTCTTTAAAAGAACAGCATTCCAATTTGATGAGAGTACTTTGTCGTCCATTGTTTCTAACTCGTATGTGCCCTTTCCAGCAATACCTCGAATCATGTAAGGTACATCCCAATTTGGACTCAATTTTCCTGCATTGTCCGCTTTTGATGATTGAAAAACTTTTTTGAGTACAAAGTTCCCAATCTTGAAGTACCTAAGATGAGCTTTCCGATTGTAATATCGCTCAATAATTTGCTTATGTGTTGTCATCCTTATTAGAGTTGTTTCTCTCCTTTCCTCAAGCAAATCGAGATTTATTCGCATCTCTTCCTCATTTGATTCTTCGGTTGCTTGGGTGTATCTCGTACTTGGTTCACCTATTTCAACTGGGATTAAGGCTTCAGCACCATAAACAAGTGAGAATGGATTCTCTCCCGTACCTGTTTTCGCTGTCGTGCGGTAAGCCCATAAGACTCCTAGTAATACTTCTGGCCACTTACCTTTTGACTCCTCTAATCTTTTCTTCAGGTTATTAATAATAACCTTGTTTGTTGATTCAGCTTTTCCATTAGCCACATGATGATAAGGTGTTGAAGTTATTCTTTTAATCTGCCAACTCTGAAAGAATTCTGTGGTTTTCGCGCCTATGAATTGCGAGCCGTTATCACACACGATTTCTTTTGGTACTCCAAACCGGCATATGATGTTTCGCCAAATGAATTCCCTACCTTCTTATTCCCGTACCTGTTTGATGCACCAGCTTCTACCCACTTGGTAAAATAATCTGTTAATACTAATAAAAATCGTACCTTTCCTTTGGCTTGTGATAGTGGACCCACGATATCCATCCCCCATTTCATAAAAGGCCATGGTGCAATAACTGGATGTAATAGCTCTGTTGGGCGATGCATGTTGTTACCATATCGTTGGCATTTGTCACATTTGGCCAAAACCTTTTCGCATCTTCTTCCATTTTTGGCCAATAATATCCTGCTCTAATTAGAGTTTTTACCAAGGATCTTCCTCCTGCCTGATTTCCACAGTGTCCCTCATGTACTTCATCATATACTCTGTTTGAGAAGGTCCGAGACACCTCGCTAAAGGTCCACCGAACATCTTTCAATATTGGTTGCCTCGATCCAAACAATAACGGGTAGCTTTTCGTCGAAGTGCCTGAGCCTTTTTCTTATCTCCAGGTAGAATCCCGTACTCGTTTTTGTCCTGATCGAGTGCCAAATAAAACAAATGTATTACGGAAGCATTTTCTTCATTTGTTACTTCTACGGCGGATGCGAGTATAGCTAGCGCGTTTGCTTCAGCATTTTCTTCCCTGGGTATTTGCACGATTTTCCAAGATTGGAACTGTCTGATTAAGTCTTGTGCCTTTTCCAAATATTGTTGTATCCTCGCCTCTCTATCTATATAAGTCCCCTGCATTTGATTAACTACAAGTTGTGAGTCGATCTTGATTATAATCTGCATTATTTCGAGCTCTCTTTCCAATTCCAGACCTGCAATTACAGCTTCATATTCTACTTCATTATTAGTAAATGGCACTTTATTGCCTGCCTTATAGTTTCTCGCAAATGTGGAATCAGAACAATGCCTATACCCATTCCTTTTACATTCGAGGAGCCTTTAGTAAATATGGTCCATGTACCTGGATTAGACCCGTTGAATACCTTCAGTTCCTTTTCTGCTTTTGGTACTATTCCTTGGCTGAAGTCTGCCACGAAATCTGCTAAAACTTGTGATTTTATCGCAGTTCTAGGTTGATATGTAATATCATATTCACTTAGTTCTATAGCCCACTTGGCTAATCTACATTATAGTTCTTCCTTGTGCAATATATTTCTTAAGGGGTAAGGGGTCACTACAAAGATAGGGCGACATTGAAAATAAGGCCTCAACTTTCTGGATGCCATGATTAGTGCTAAAGCAAGTTTTTCTAAATGAGGATATCGAGTTTCAACATCCAACAAAGATTTTCTAACATAAGATTTGGAGATTGTTTACCTTTGTCTTCTCGAACTAACAGTGCACTTACCACCATTTCTGACACAACGAGATAGATGAGTAGCCTTTCTCCATCCTTTGGTTTAGCCAACAACTGTGGGTTTGACAAGTACATTTTTAGATTTTTGAGTGCTTGTTGATATTCCTTAGTCCACTTAAAATGGCTTTGCTTTTTCAACACTGAAAAGAACTTAAAACTCTTCTCCAAAGATTTAGAAATAAATCTCCCCAATGTTGCTATCCTACCTGTCAACCTCTGCACCTCCTTTTTTGCTCGTGAGTATGTCCGGTATTTCTTCAATGGCTTTAACATGTGCTGGGTTCACTTCAATTCCTCGGTTAGAAACAAGGAAACCTAAAAACTTACCTGAGGACACGCCGAGTGCACACTTTTCGGGTTTTAACTTCATATTGAATTTGTGGAGAATCTGAAATGTATCTGACAAATGTTGGATGTGATCCCCCGCCTGTGCTAACTTGACTAGCATGTCATCGATGTAAGCTTCCATAATTTTTCCTAAGTGTTCTTGAAACGTTTTTGTTACTAACCTTTGGTACGTGGGCTCCAACATTCTTTAGAAAGAAGGGCTCTGTAATAAAGGAAGTTTTTTCCTCATCTAAAGGATCCATTTTTATCTGATTATATCCTGAATAGGCATCTAAAAAACTCAACAATTCTTGTCCTGCAGTAGCATCAATTAGTTGATCTATGTGCGGTAAAGGAAAAGAATCTTTAGGGAAAGCTTTATTCAAATCAGTATAATTTACACAAACTCGCCATTTACCATTCTTTTTAGGTACCACTACAGTATTAGCTAGCCAATTAGGCTATTTTACCTATCGGAGACCCGATTTTTAAAAGCTTTTGTACCTCATCCTGAATCACCTGGTTTTTGAAGGATCCTTGGTTCCGTTTCTTCTGTTTGACAAGTGGATATGTCGGATCTTCATTTAGCTTATGGGTCATTTCCTCCGGTGGTATAGCTGTCATATCTGAATGCGACCAAGCAAATCAGTCTGCGTTAGCTTTTAAGATTCAATTAACTTACTTTTCATCTCTGCGCTCAGGTTAGTTCCGATGTAAACTTTTCTGTCCGGCCAATGTACAAACAGCACCACTGCTTCGAGTTCTTCAATTGATGTTTTGATGTTTTTGTTCTCTTCGGGCTCTTGAGTGAAATCAGGCCTTGAGTCTAAATCCGTTTGCACATCTCCAGTTGAGGTTTGTGCTGTTAAATCCTCAATTGAATTCTGTAATTGCTATTTTTTGTCTGCAACACCGTTCTTTATGCTTGAATCTGCCACTGAATTGATACTTCTAGAAGCCTGCTGATCACCACAGATTTGTCTAATTCCCCATTGTGAAGGGAACTTAATAACCTAATGTAAAGTAGACGGAACGACATCCATCTCATGAATCCAAGGTCTGCCGAGAATCATATTATACGCCATGTCCGTATCTATCACTTGAAATTTCGTATCTTTAACTGCTCCTTCTCGAATGTGGTGAGCACTATCTCCCCTTTTGTAAAAACGCTTGAATTGTCTAATCCAGATAAGGTACTTGCTTTGGGTACCAATTTATCATTCGCTTGCATCTCGTTTACCACTCTTAAGAGAATGATATTTAGAGAGCTACCTGGATCAATCAAAACTCGTTTCACATTAATATCATGTACAAGTAAAGATATTACCAGTGCATCATTGTGTGGGATCATCACGCCATTTGCATCTGCATCATCAAACGTTATGTTGTCTTCTTCCAAAACTTGGCGAATTCGCTTTTCGTGAGTAACTATGACTTTTGACATCTTTTTTGCAGCCGTATACGTCACACCGTTAACCCGCTCTCCTCCGCTTATCACATTAACCATTCTTTTTGGTGACGGAGATTTTGGTGGCTCTTGTCTATTCTTCATATACGCTTGCTTACCCTTCTCACTAAACAAATCAGTTAAATAACCTTATTTTAACAAGTGCTTTACTTCACCTTGTAGCAATCTGCAATCTGCTATTTTATAACCGTGATCATTGTGAAACTCGCACCAGAAATCTGGGTTTCTTCTGCTAGGGTTCGATCTCATTTCTTTTGGCCACCGCACCTTATCTCCCATACTTCTTAAAATAGCTACTAGCTCAGAAGTGCTAGCATTGAAACTGTAATCACCAATCTTTGCCTTCGTATTACTATCCCGCGCATCTAGCTTCTTTCCAAACTTAGATGATGAACTTGCATCTCTGTCCCTTGATCTAGAACAGTTCCTCAGGTTTTCCTGTTTGGAACGTGAATCCCGTACTGCTGGTCCCATGTAAGGTTTGTACCTGTTCTGGTCAGACCTTTTTTCCATTTCTGGTCGCCTCGAACTTGTTCTTTTATCTCCCTGTGATTGAGTGATAGTATCTTCCTCTATCCGTAGCTTCGTGCTATACATGTTATAAACATCATTCCAAGTTGTAGCAGGGAATTCTCGTAAGCTTTCGTTGAGTCTCCTCGTGGCTTCTAAGCTTTTTTCATTTAGGTTACTTGCAAACGCCATGGCCGCCCAATTATCAGGTACACGTGGTAACATCATACTTTCACGCTGAAATCTATCCACAAATTTCCTAAGTAGCTCAGTACCTCCCTGTTTTATTTTGAAGATGTCCATCCTCTTTTTAACCTTTTGAGCTCCCGAGTGCGCTTTTATAAATGAGTCTGCAAGCTCTGCAAAAGAATCAATAGAAATTTTTAGTAAAAGAGAATACCATGTTAATGCTCCTTTTGTGAGTGTTTCGCCAAATATTTTGACCAGCACTGACTCAATTTCTTGCTTGGTCAAGTCGTTGCCTTTCATGCTAGTTGTAAATGCAGTTACATGATCTTTTGGGTTGGTTGCCCCATCATACTTCGGAATATCGAGCATCTTAAACTTTTTCGGAATCGGCAAGGGAGCGGCACTTGGCTTCCAGGGCTGTTGAGAATACTTATCAATAACCACTCCTTTAATCACGGGTGGCACACCAGGTATTTGCTCTATGCGATCGTTCTCCTCCTTGAGCTGTTTGTGCAAAGTTAGTACTAAATTTTGTAAATTAGAATTATTTGGGGTACTTGACCTTCCATCGCGAGATTAGCCGGGAGTTGCTCCACTGCCTGAATTAGCAAGTCCTGAGCGTGGGTTCTCTATGGTTGCGGTGTTGTTTGGAGGTGGAGTTGGGGGTACAATTGGTAATCCACTAACGAAAGCTTGAAGAGCATTGTTGACGTGTTCCACAATTAGTTGTTTCAATGCATCTTCAGTAGTTTGATCGTCCCCTTGTTGATTATTCGCATGTGACGTTGATCTTTCAGGTGACTCGTCTCGGGAGTGTTGAGGAGAATTTTAGGGTGAAGGGATTGGAGTTTCATCCTCTTGTTGATTCTGTTGGTTCAGTTGGTTTTGTTGGTTGTTGTCGTTGCCAGTTGACATGATTGTTTGACAGAAAATGAATTTGGAAAGTGAAAAGATTATCAGATTCTCGGTAACGGGACCAATTCGTTTAACCAAAAAATGTGTACTTCGGTCAAAACTTATTTTTAGAAGAACTCGGGTTACTAATAACCAAGAAATTCCGTATTTTCTCAATTATATGAAAAGAAAAGACAAAAATAAGTAAAGAAATGATTGATTGCAAAGAGAAGATAGCAGAAAAGTAAAGTGAATATGTTCCAAGATAGTCTCAAATGATCCTTACAAATGAAATTCTCTTCCCTTTTATAGGGGTTTGCAAATATAACGTTTCCTCCCTTTTATGGCCGAATCATTATGACATTAATGACACTAATGATCCTTTATAATTGACAATCGTAACTGTTTGTGGAGATTCTGTAACGGTTCCAATTCTTCTTCCTCATTAATTAGAGGTTCGTGAATCTTCCCCTTCTTACTGTCTTGATTCACTCAGCCCATATTTACTGAATGATTTAGACTCGAGCAACTGCATCCCTTCATCTCGTGAGTGATTTGACCGTGCCTCTTGTATCTCGTGCATCTTCTAATGTAGTATTCCAGTTGTCACCTTCTTAGTGATCCACGTATCATGCCTTGTCAGCCACACATAATTCTACGTGTCATATTTATTTTCTATTAATACAATAGCTTGAATACATTTACATATACTTCAAATAAATTTAATGATTATAATTCTCATCAGATTTAGATAAAGTTTCTTTGATCAACTGCAACTCTTTAACAACATCACTTATACCCATTCTTTCTTTTGGTGATTCCATGGTGCAAGCAATCCCAATTTTACACATAGAAATTAAGCACTTTCTAATGTAATCTTTGGTTTTCCTTTCAGCAATAGTACTGTTGGTTGTCTCCTCTTCTTCCAAGTCGTGACAAAGCATTGGATCAACAATTTCCATAACTCTACCAGCAGAGAAAGCCATTTTAACATAGTTATGAAGGTTCAGTCCATTTGAAAAGGTGTCGTCTGTTGGCTTTTTCCCCGTAATAATCTCCAGTATGATAATGCCATAGCTGTATATATCACCATAAGTTGACACTTCACTTCCCGTTCCATATTCTGCAAACATTTCAGTAATGCCATATCAAAAGACAGACACTTTGTAATTATTGCCTAAGTGTTTTCAAGAAAATTAAAGGGAAACTATAGTGTATAGCCGCTCCCAAAAGAATTAGCCAGCAAAATGTTTATTTTTTGTATATTAATGTATAATATAAACATATTTTATACATAATCAGTGTATCTTTTTTGTATATTTGGCTAGCAGATTAATTATTTTTGGCGACTGGTCAAATGTGTATCGAGTTATGTAAAATTTACAATCAGAATGATTAAAATGGTTACCTGGAGCTGCATAGCCAACTGATCCTTTAATACCAATAGTGCTAGTTTCTCTTGTTGAAGTCTGTTGAGATGTCTCTAGGAGAAACCTTGACAAACCAAAATCGCCCACACGGGCAGTCATGTCCTTATCTAGTAAAACATTGCTCGGCTTCAAATCACAATGAACAACTGGTATTTGGCTTCCCTGATGAAGATTCTCTAGCGCGAAAGCAATATCAATTGCAACGTTGACTCTCTGATAAAGATCTAGATGTCGTACGTGCAGACTTCCATCATTGGAAAATGAATGCAAGCAATCGTCCAGGCTACCATTAACCATGAACTCGTAAATCAGGGCCTTAAAATCGTTGCCCTGAAAGTCAGTACCTGAACATGCAGTTACTAACTTGACAAGATTTCTATGCCTAAGGTTCTTTAGGACTTCACATTCTGCAATAAAGCTCTTCAAAGCTCCTCTATGCTGCAAATCAAGTACTTTGATCGCAACATTTTTCTCATCTGAACCAAGAATTCCTTTGTATACAGAACCAAAACCACCCTTACCAATGAAATTTTCTGAAGAGAATCCATTGGTCACTTTCAGCAGTTCACCATAGGAGATTTTCAGAAATGAATCATCTGGTAAATAGGGCGAAGCGCTAAGTTTCCGCCTCCTCAAAATACAGAAAGCTATGAGTACCAAAACCAGCATTACTCCAAATAACTACAAGCAACAGAAATAATTATCCTTAGAGTTGGTGATAATCTTTTCTTCTTCGGAATTGGATCTTTACATGGTAACCTTAGCACTTGAGAACCTCCACAAAGATTTTTGTTTCCACTTATTATTGCTCCACTTGCATTACTGTAAACTCCTCCTTGAGGTACTTCACCCTCAAAATTATTAAATGACAGATTTAAGCTTTTCAATGATGTGAAAGTTTCAAAGTACTTAGGAATAACACCAGAGAAATTATTACGCGAAAAGTCCAAGTATACCAGCCCTTTCAAGGAGCTTAAAGACGACGGGATCACACCTTCAAACATGTTACCTTGAACATAGAGGTTTTCCAACCTAATGCAACTGCCTAAAGTGCTCGGAAGTTTTCCAGATAACTTGTTGTCGGAGATATCAAGATACCCGAGATTGACTAAACTTCCTATTTCAAGAGGAAGAGTGCCACTTAATTGGTTTCCAGAAAGGTCTAGTTGGATTGACAAGGCTGAGATACTAAGAACTTCTTTTGGTATTGTGCCACTGAGTCTGTTTTGAGAAAGGTACAACATTTGCAACAACTTGCAATTTCCAAGAACTGAAGGAATAGTCCCTTCTAAATTGTTTTGAGCTAGATTAAGTCCATACAAAGATGTTAAGTTTCCTATGGAAGAAGGGATTTTCCCAGAAAGTTTATTTCCATTAACATAGAAATACTTGAGCTTTTGAAGTCTACCAAGATTAACTGGAATTTCCCCTATCAATTGGTTATACTCCAAACTTACTATTTCCATGTTGCTGAGATCTACAAATCCATCAGGTATTCGTCCGAATAGTTTGTTCCTAGCAAAACCAATAGATCTAAACTTGGTTGAGAAGTTGCCAATATTCTTAGGCAACTGGCCTCCTATATTATTCACACTCAAACTCAGCTCTCGAAAACTGGTAATGTTAACCAAGGAAGAAAAGAAATCCATGTCATCTTCTCTCCCGGTTCCAAGATTATTGAAATGCATTCCTAGTCCCCGGAGATAATGAAGATTTTCCAGAGAAGGGATTTTTCCGGTCAACTGGTTTCTTGATAATGAGATAATTTCAAGTCTCGTTAAGTTAGAAATGGAACTTGGAACCACTCCACTCAATAAGTTAGAGTGCAAATAAAGTAAGCGAAGACTTGGAAGAGTCGATCCAATATCTATGGGAAGACTTCCTTTTAGTTGGTTAACTGGAGCAGCAAAATGATAAAGAGAAGATAAGTTAAAGAGTGAAAGTGGAATAGCACCAGAAATCATATTAGCACCAAGAGAAATATAGCTCAAGTTAGTCAATTGGCCTAATGAATATGGTATACTTCCTTCTAATCTATTCTCTGGTGCTGCTAAGGCAATTAGAGATGAAAGATTACCTAAAGAATATGGCAGCTCTCCTGTTATATTATTTGATCTAAGAAAAAGTACCTGAAGATTTCTGAAATACAAACCAAGTTCCACGGGGATTTTCCCGGTCAGTCTGTTCCCATCCAAATCAAGATAAATGAGCCTAGAGCAATTTGATAGTTCCACAGGAATTTCACCAGTAAATGAACTGTTCGCGAGCTCTAAGTTTTGTAACCTTAATAATCTTCCGATTTCCTGTGGAATCTCACTGTTGAAGGTGTTATTTTGAAGAGTTAGTTTTCTAAGAAAACTCATATTTCATATCTGAGGAACTAATGTTCCTACAAGCTGTTAAATCCAGCAAAGTCAACCTTTGATGTCGCGCACTACATGTAACACCTTGCCAGCTGCAGTGATGGAACGAATCGTTCCAAGAATACATAATACCAAAAGGATCATAAGTTATTTGTCCTTTGATGCTGAGAAGGGCTAATCTATCAGTTTCATTTCCAGCAAGTTTGGAAGATGCAATTGCAGAAACAACACATAATAAGCAAGAAATTAGCATAAGACAAAGGAAAGCATTAAAAGACTTCATGCCTGCAGCAATTGGTGAGTAGGAAAATTTCAGGAGCAGTCCAAGTTATAACATATAACAAAGTAAGAAGAGACAACTGCCGGCTTGCATGTGGGAATGCATTTTGAAGTTAAGACTTTGAAAATCATAGTTAGCTGATAAAAGAGGGCAAGGCCAACCCGATGCACTAAGCTCCCGCTATGCACGGGGTCCGGGGAAAGAGCTAACCACAAGGGTATATTATACGCAGCCTTACACTGCATTTCTACAAGAATATGTTTTCACGGCTCGAACACGTGACTTCTTGGTCACATGGCAGCAACTTGACTGATAGAGAGGGTAATAGTTAAATGAAAGCCGTTTAAGCGAGTAAAAACTAACTTTTTTAACTATTTTCATTACAACTACAACGCGTGAAGAAATGTAAACAATTAGTAAGTTACCATAATCAGAAGCTTTGATTTGGTCAACTTTGAAACTAAAACATTTCTTAATAATCTTTTCAGCGTGTTTGATGATTGCATGGACTAATAACCTGTTGGGTGGAGCAATTATGGGTCAGAAGTCAAGGAATTGTGAAAATGACTATAAATCTTAGTACATTCATCTCACTATTTTTCCTTAGAAGATGATGAGAGGAAGAAACAAGCACTATAAACCAAACTAAGTCAAAAGCTGTTGCTCAAAGTCTTCTTAGGAATGATAGTCTGTCTTATTGACAAACCTCGAGTCTCACTATAGCATGTCGAAGATAAGTACAGACGTTTCCATACCGATCCGCAAGACTCTACCGGGTTTGCCCATAACTTGTGAGACCTACGTGAACCTGGTGCTCTAATACCATGTTGTCACGACCCAAATTCTATATTAGGCCATGATGGCGCCTAACACCGTTGTTAGGCAAGCCAGCACTAATCAAATAGTAAATCCACATTTATGTAGTTAGTACGTGATAACTTCCATTATAGGTTTAAGAGATTTATAGTTTTAAAACTTAAGCATATTTAAATGAAGAATTAAATGCAAATCTCAATAATGAAGGCAAGCCAAAACATCAAAATTCTACTAATGTATGTGTCAAGACCTAGTGTCATAAGTGTGTGGGCAATCTAGTAGAATATTTAAAATCATACTATCCTACTGTCTGGAAAATAAATAGACATGAACATAAAGACAAAAGAGAGACTCCAGCTGCTGCAGATCGGCTCGAAAGGGCGGCTCACCGGAAAGTCTCGAGCTGAGATGACCACTCTATGCCCCGGACTGATGGCCAGATGCACCTGCCTCAAAGTCTGTACAATCAAGTACAGAAGTGTAGCATGAGTACATAAAAATATGTATCCAGTAAGTATCTCGCCTAACCTCGCAGAATTAGTGACGAGGGGTCGACTCCGACACTTACTAGGGCCAGCAAATATAATAATATGGAGTTTGATATAATTAATTCACATTTTATGTAGATGACAACAAGCTCAAACAAGAATAATTATTGTAAATCCTTCCACCCAATTAATAAAACTAAGCACTTTCCTCATTTAAAATAAGTGACCTTTCCAACAATAAGTCATACGAAATATAAGGGTTCCAGTTCTATTATCACACACAAATACCGCCGAGGACGTTCGGCCCGATCCAACATAAAAGTAAAATGTGCACTGCCGAGGGTCGAACGGCACGAACCATAGATGCATCTATTCACCCCGCTCGCTAATCATACGTGCGACGTGGTAAAAGTGTAACCCCGCTCGCGAATCATACGTGCGATGCAGTCAACATAATTTTCATCATTTAAAACACAACACTTCTTTAATCCCTTTTTATAAAAATGAATACAATTCACTTGAAGCCTGTAAGTCCTTAGGTTTCCTTCAACTCAATTTCTTTCAAACCATTAGCATATATAAGCAATTAATAGCGGCCAAAAAGCATGATTTAATCCTAGAACTACCCGGACATAACAGGAATAGTAGCTACACACGGACTCTCTCTCACCTCGTGCGTACGTAGCCCCCACAATTAATCATATACTCCCTCCGTTCCAATTTATATGAACCTGTTTGACTGGGCACGAAGTTTAAGTAAAACTGAAGACTTTTGGAATTTGTGGTCCTAAACAAGCCAAAAAGGGGCCCAGAGTATTTGTGTGGTTATAAAAGCTTCTCAGTAAGGGTAAAATTGTAAGTTTAAGCTAAATTGTTTCCAAATTTAGAAAGGGTTCATTCTTTTTGGAACGGACTAAAAAGAAAATAGGTTCACGTAAACTGGAACGGAGGGAGTACTAATTAAGTTCACCTATGGGGACATTTCCCCCTACAAGGTTAGAAAAGAGACTTACCTTGTTTCGAGCCTACTTCCAACTCAAGAATGCGTCCAAACTCTCAAACTAGAGCCGCACAATCCGAAACTATTCAAATAGTGTAAAAGTCCATCATTATAGGTTTACAAATTCATATTCTAGCTATTAAAGCAATTATCCAACCCCAAGGGAAAAGTTCCTAAAATTCAACCCCGGGCCCACGTACCCGGATTCCGGAAATTTTCGAAGGAAGTTATTACCCATAACCTAAGGATCAAGAATATGATTTTTACTTCATTCCATAACGAATTTCGTGGTTAAATCACGTTTTTATCAAAACCCTAGGTTTTACTCTAATCCCATGATTTTCACTAATCTTTACATGTTAATTTACCCAAAATTCAAGTATTTAACTCACATATAGTAGGAATTACTTGTCTCTAAGAGCTTTGTGAAAATCCTCTCTCAAGAGCTCCAAAATCGCCCAACCTTTGAGTGGAAAATGAGCCAAAAATGGTTAACACCCTCAATAAATGAAGGTCACTGCCTTCACTGATTTCCGCATCTGCGGTCCTGGGCCGCACCTGCGCCCACCGCATCTGCGAAAATGAGTCCGCTTCTGTGGAAATTCCCCTAGCCGGCTGGGCCGCTTCTGCGAGAAGCAAATCGCTTTTGCCGGATAGACCGCTTCTGCGGCTCCTGGGCTGGCCACCCATGGCCGCATCTGCGATGGCCTAGCTGCTTTGCGGCTGGCCAACCGCAGGTGTGGGTATGACAGAAGCCTGAAGCTTCAGCCCTTACCCACATTTCCAACTAAGCTCGAGCCTCGTCCGATTGACGCTCGGGGCTACCGGGGCCCTGCCCGAACATAACTATAGGTTTGAAATGATAAAACGTACTCGCTAGAACCCTCAGAATGCCTGAAAAAACGCTAAATCTAATAATCACCCCCTAAAACCAATTGAATCAAACTTATGAACTTCAAGTTCTTTAGTCTACTTCCAATGCGACGAAACACACTTATACTACTCGGATTGACACTAAATTTTACGTGCAAGTCTTAAATGACATTAAGGATCTATTCCCAGTCTCAGGATTCCGTTCGGACCTCGATAATACAAAAGCCCGCTCCAAACCAAATTTAAGGAACTTTAAAATCCTTAAGGAATCAACTTTCACTATTAGGCGCCAAAACGCTCCCGGGTCCTCCAAAACCCGATCCGGACATACGCCCAAGTCCGGAATCATCATACAAATATGCTGGAACCTTCAAATACGGATTCCGAGGTCGTTTACTCGAAACGTTGACTGAAGTCAAACTTGGCCTTTTAAGCCAACCTTAAGGAACCAAGTGTTTCGATTTCAACCCAAACTCTGCCAAATCCCGAATCAACCATCCCCACATGTCATAAATCAGTTAAAGCAAGTACAAGAAGTCTTATTCAGGGGAACGGGGTTCTAGAAAGCAAAATAACCGGTTGGGTCGTTACATATGATATCTTTAATTTCAATAGGATGGTAACTAGAAACAAAAATGAAAAGAAAAAACTTACATTAGTAAGGGATAATTTGAAAAATATAAATTTATGGTGAAGATAGTTTTGTCTTGAATAAATTAATTTTCCACTTCTGCTTGTGCTTCTTGGAAGAAGCTAGAATTTTCTGCTTCTTCCCAAAAGCAGAAAAATTGCTTCTGCTGCTGGCGAACAGTACTTTTCTGTATTGGCCAAACAACTCAAATTTTTTAAAAAGTACTTTTTTGGGGGAAAAAGTACTTTTGACCTCCCAGAAGCTTGGCCAAACAGGCTCTTATTCTCCGTTGTATCTGATGCTGATAGCAGGGCCGCATACCTACCATTCATCAGGCACGCCTCGCCTCGCCTCGCCTACATATGTCTAACCAAAAAATAGTTCTTGTGATCAAAGCAAATAAAAGAATAATTCGGGTTTCTAGTAACCAATTTTACTTCACTTTCCTAATTTAAATGAATATCAAATAATGGAAATAAAATATCGAGAGAATAAGGAAAAATAAATGTAATTGATAATCGCATCTTCCTTCCAAAATGAGAGAATATGATCTTCAAGTAGCAGAGAATAAAATTATAAGCAATTGATAGTATAGTTTCTTAAATTTCTTGATGATCATACAAGATATGATAAGGTGGTTTATATAAGGATACAATGTGTAACTGTCTTGCCCTACTTAATTCATGCCCGTTACTAATACTTATTTATTATATTGATTACCCGTTACATGTGTGATTTGTAATGGTTAAGGTAATAATAGTCAATCGCGCATAATCAGGGATTATGTCGATTTCTTTCAATATACACAGCTATTAATGAAACTTCCTTCTTCGTGGTGTTTAATTATCCATCTCGCACCCATATCTTCTTTTCCAACTGTCACGTACGGTATTTTTGTAGACGATCCCGTGAGTGTTTTGCTCATGCCTTCTCTAACCTTTTCTCTTCTTTATCATTTTGACTTTCATGTCACCTGTTAGTATATTATTAGTCCACGTGGTGAGTCTATTTATGCTGTCAGTTTCATTAGTCAATTACTCAAATGATCACTCAACTATCCCAAATTATCTCCTAAAGTCACTTTTCTTTCGTTTGTAACAACAAAGTCATTGAACTATGCCTATTGCACTCAGAAGGTCACTTAACTGGATTTTCCAAATTTTGGATTGCCAAATACCTATTTTACCCTCTAAATTATAAATATTTATCTTCTTTTTATTTTTTAAATTTTTTTAATATTATGATTTTTCCCCTTTTAATTTATATTATGGACTTACCTATAGAATAAATAAATATTATTTATAAATAAAAAAATAAAAAGTATTTATGCATCTATAATGCTGGAATAACAAAATAATGAGCATAGTAAAAAAATAATTTGAATAATTTGTTCGTAATAATAATTAGTATTAACAACAAAAATTTAAAAATTTATTTACACAATTCAGAATGAAAGAAAATAAAAATTGTAAAATATATACTTCATGCACGTAATATAAGAATATTATTTAAATAAAGGTAATTTTATAATATACATTATATATTCTTGAAAATTATGCTCAATTATATTATTATGTTTCTATCAACTTTCTGACGACACAAAGTTATGTCACCGAAAACCAAGGGGATTATCTGTATATGGTAAAATATGCTATGTTAAGTCGTGCATAGAATACATATATAATATAATTGAGCATAATTTTCAAGAAAATATAATATATATTAAATAAATAATTTATTTAAATAATTATTCTTATATTACGTGCATGACATATATATTTTACAACCTTTATTTTCTTTCATTCTGAATTGTGTAAATAAATTTTTGAATTTTTGTTTTTAATNGATTTTTCCCCTTTTAATTTATATTATGGACTTACCTATAGATAAATAAATATTATTTATAAATAAAAAAAATAAAAATTATTTAAACATTTATAATGCTGGAATAACAAAATAATGAGCATAGTAAAAAAATTACTTAGAATAATTTGTTCGTAATAATATTTTTAGTATTACAACAATAATTCAAAAATTTATTTACATAATTCAGAATGAAAGAAAACAAAGGTTGTAATATATATATATATATATATATTCTATGCACGTAATATAAGAATAATTATTTAAATAAAGGTATCTTTATAATATAAATTATATATTCTTGAAAATACTTGAATTGGATACTTTAGTTAGTAAGTTGAAAATGAAGATAAGTGATTGATTGGTTGAATGATAACTTTAACCTAGTTAACTTTGAGTACATGACATGAGTTGTCCTATTAACAAAACACACGCTCTAACATTGATTTGGGATTTTTTTTTAACCTTGACAACAATTATTCCCTTAAAATGGAACAAATTCCAAGCACACTTGTTTACCCTAAAAATGGATAACAATTAAACTTATACTTTGGTTTTAAGGATACGTGATTTACTTAGCACAGACTGAGAGAAAACGTAAATTGATACTGAAAGTAACTGCAAGTATAAATAAAGCAAACCAAATAAAATGTATAGCTTTAATCCGAAATGTATAGCTTTGATCCTTGAGCTGGGTTGCCCTCGAATCAAGTGAATATTTTGCCAAAAAGTAAGAACAAAGTAACAGAAATATTGAGAGCTTAAGAGAAAGAGAATATATTGCTTTATGTAACGTGAATGTGATGCCTTTACAAATGATCAAACCCCCTTTATATAGTAGGGGAGTCCTCCCCTCAATACAATCCTAAATATAGTAAGAAATCCCATGATTAGCTAATTGATCGGTCTCTTCTTGATACATGCCGAGATTTGCGCCGTGATCCTCGCTCGATCGCGGATATCTCGACCTTCCATTATTTGGCTCGGCGGGCTTCCCTCGGTCTTGCTCGATCTCGATCTTGTCCGATCTCGGTCTCGATCGGTCCCCGAGTCACGAGCTTGGCAATCTAACTTCATGTCACGGTCCGGTATGATGCAGGGTCGAATCTCGGCCTGTCACCTCAGTCTCAATTAATCATAAAAGGTCGAGCCCGATTTTAACCGTATACAGATAGTCCCCTTATTTTTTGGAGAGTAATGACAAGAAACGACTTGAGCCATCGAACTTAACCTCAATACATAATGACGTAAGAATCATGATGTAAGCAACAAAGGTAAATTAAACGACTCATCGGTACGGTTCCCCAGGCATTTAATGCGCGTCAGTCGACAGTTGGCCATTAACGACTTTGAACCGTCGCTGAGAAATGATAAATACCCTCCTTCTTAACTTTTCAGACTTTATTTTCAAATCTTCTTCACTTTAATCTTCAAAATTTTGTGCCCTCCTCAAAGCATTGTATTCTCATATCCATGAGTTTCATCACAAAATACCAAGCGCTCCTCCAAAGTTTTACTCTTCTTTACTTATAAAAGCAAAACTGGCTAAGACTTCAGAAACCATTCCATGAAAGGAGACTGCCTGCTTCATCGTCATGGTCGGCCGGTGGCGGAGCCACACCCTGAAGAGTTTTTTCCGGAGGGTGTATTCTCGATTCTGATTTCAAGTTTGAAAAGACTTCCTCGGTGTCGGGATGATGCGAGCCGGTATCGAGGTATATATGCTTGACAACCGAAAAAATCCTCTCCCAGGTTAAAAAAGATTGCAATTGGGGTAAAAAACACGTGGCGGTGCCTGCTTCAGAAGAAGCAATCACCACCCACGTGGAAGGGTTCTTAAGTGTTTACAATTACCCCTTCACGTTGGGTCCCTTGGATCCGATCATCATAGATTTCTGCAAGAAATACGAGGTGACCCTCGGTCAGATTCATCCCTCTTTCTGAAGGATAGTGATACTACTTCGTTTCTTCTCAAGCAAAGTCGATAGGCTTTCCTTCACCCTCGACCACCTCATACGCCTTTATAGCCCCCGATTCTATCGAGGAGGACTAATAAAGCTTCAATGTCGATCCACCAGGGCATCTTTATCGAGCATAGATGAGGACAAAGACCGGGGCTGGATGGGTCGATTTGTTCGAGTGAAGATCTCGGACTTGATCCTGGCCGAGAGTATGCCATTTCCTAAGAAATGGAATATGAAAGGTAAGTATAATTCCATCCTTAACTTCTGTTTATTGTCTTCGTTCTTTCACCCTTTCTTATCAGTGTTTTACTTGATGCATCCGTTGCCTGGATGTCGGGTGTGGTTCCCCAACTCGAGAACTGGGTCAGGAGCCTAATGTTGATACCCAATTTTTTCCTCATATATTTCAAATATGCATATATACCTTCAAAATAGTGCACATGCATTATCATTGGATTTACAAGCGTGCACAAGTATTTTTTTTATAAAAAAATTCCATAATTTTAAAAACTTTAAATCAATTTATTTCTGCATTTTTTATTGTATAAATATCCAATAATTATCCTTCATATTATTTCTATGATGATTCAATCATCTAAATTCATCATTTATACCCACACAGTGTTTAAATATTTTTATTGCATTTTTATAATTACATTCGCATTTTTTTGATTAAAATTGCAGATTTTGCAATAATAGCCCGTATATACTTATAATTACTTTGTTTTTTTTGCAAAAAATAGCTTTTATATTAAATTATTGTCATTAATCATATTACGCACAAATGATATTTTTTCTATTTTATTTATCATTCTCACAAATTATTTATTAATTAAAAATGGGTATTTAATTAATAACCCCAAATTCCTCCTATTTTCGGACCTAGGCTACCCAAACCAGCCCAATTACCCAGCCCAACTACTTAAATCCTAGCCCAGTCCGCCAGCCCAAATCAAATAACCCAGTACCCTTAACCCAATTACCCATACCCATTCATTAAACCCAACCCCAATCCACCTAAATCCTGGCCGTTGATAAAAAATGATCAACAACCCATAGCTAATCCTTCTTTCCCTTATGTCCCTCCTCTCTACCCTAATCCTCACTTCTCAAAGACCGTCGCCCTCAAACTCTCTCAAGGCTCTCTTCGCCTCTGTCAAACCCTAGCTGTCACACCCACAAATCCTCTCTTCAAATCCCGTTGATAATGGGATTTCACTATTATTAGCTTACCATATTAGGTTTCCTTGGTACTGGTTACTCGATTTTGGTATTACTTAGGTATTTGCCTAATTTTGGCAAATACCACTTCTATATCGGACGAGAATCAACTCAATCTCGAAGATTTGTGTGATATTCCGTCCATATACGTGAGATGAACTGGATCCTTCATACCAGTTGTCCGATTTCAAGTTTAAAACCCTAACTAGGGTTTGGAGTTTGATACTTTCCCTTTTCTGTTTGTTTTACTGACTAGCATGCAAGATTTTCCCCTTTCTTCGTCAGTGTTTACTCGATTTCTTTCCTTACATGTGTTTAATCAATTACTTTCCTTGTTTGAGCATCCAGTTTTATCACTATATAAACCCCTCCCCTTTCCCATTTAAAACAGACCGAAAATCACTATAATTTCACTAATAAACTTAAGATCTGTTTCTGTGTTTTCTTTGCCGTTTCGTTCTATCTCTGGTTTTGGCTGGCTGAAAGCCAAGGCCAAATATTCTAGGTTCTCGACTATTATGGTGTTATTCTTGCTTTTCTCGCCTATCTGGTGAGTTATTATACCTTTGCCATTTTATTCTTATGCATCTGTGACTTGTGTTCATGATTCTGTGTGTTTAAAGTGTCTTTTTCTCAAGCATGATTCTATGTGTTTAAGGCTTATTTTCTCGAGCATGATTCTGTCAGTTGCATGTTTGATTGAGTCCTTTACTTCTCTAATTAACACTGTTAGTTCTGAAACTGCTTGTTTTGAATAATATGAATCCTCTTAAGTGTTTATCTAAATACATTCTAATATGTTTCCTGTATGCAGTTTTGTTAGTTCTGCACTTGCCTTGAATTTCTAGCAACCTCTTAGGGTAACACTGGAATACTTGTTAGTTTACCTATTTCTGAGCCTTTTATGGAATTTGTCTTGATATGTTTAATCAATGTTGAACCCATGTTCTATTACTCGTGTATCCTGATAACCTATCTTTTAGCATGTCTTTAATTCATTTGATTCCATATGATTGTGTGACTCTTGGGTAAATAGCTCATGCTTTCATACTATGTCTGGATGTTGATGGTGAGTAAACACAAACTGTCCTAAAAATGTTAACATGTACACCTAGCCTAATTAGGTCGTTCAGGCTTTAACTTATCAAGTAGTATGCATCTGTGCAAAACCAACTTTGCAAATCTTGCCAATTTGTCTTAATACAATTCTGCCTATATGTATTCTGTATTTTAGAACTCTGTTATGATGGCTTTTTCCTAAAATCAAACCTGTTTTAAAATCTATCATTTACCATTTGTCTCCTTATGTGTTGTTGCCTTGAACTCCTATTCTTATATCTTTTAGGTTCTCTCCTTCACCTCCTTAGTGTGAGCACTGCTCGGGGTCCATGTGAAACTCTTGTGAACTATGACACACTGGGGTTTGGTTTCCAATCTTCTTTAAACTGTTTCTGAGTATTTGTTCTTTAGCGTGAGCATTGTCGTGGGCTCTTGAAGCCTTTGGAAACTTTGACACACTAGAGATCTGGGTTCTATATGCTATGGGTGAATCATTCACCGCTGATTATTGTGTACCTGTGAAAGTGAGCCTTGGAGCTGTTATGGGTCGAAGGCCTGGGCTATCCAGGTGCATTTCGGCACTGCTGCAGGCTTCCTATTGTTATATACTTTGTAATTTATTCATTCGATTATGGTCTGTAATAAGTATTTGTAATAACAATTGGGGCAATAATGAATTGGAAAAACTGGGCTTGGTTTTAATGAGAATGGGTAGAAAACCTGCCTATAGGTGTCTTTTCCTTTCAAATATTTTCTGCTACTATGTGTTACATATCCTGCCTATAGGTTTATTTGTTCAGTAGATAACATGCATATAGGTGTTTATTTCATTCAATACGTTATGCTACTGTGTGTTAGATAACCTGCCTATAGGATTTAATTCGTTCAACATGTTCTGATTCATTAGATATCATGCCTATAGGATCAAAACAAGTAATTCTAAACATTCTTCACGTCTCACACCGCTTCACCTAGATACCATGTCTATAGGAAATACAATAATCAAATTCAGGCCCGTTCGCTTGGAAATCATGTTCTATAGGCTTAATAAATTTTTATGATCGCTTAGCTAATATGCATATCCTTAGGAGGCAATGAACAGGCAATCACCAAAGGTAGAACTCACGCTCATAGGGATAATAGCCATTTCTGTCAAATGCTAAAACAGGAATTCTGCATGAATGCTTTGCTAACTACCACTAGAAAGCATGTCTATAGGAGTAAGTAATAATTCAGAGCTTTTCTGTTATCAATTGTCACTTAGATAACTTGCCTGTAGTATCAAGTGCTCTAATTAAAAAATCAGTAGTCAATTACAAGATCACTCAGAAATTACTGTCAGCATATTTAAAAATCCAGAATCACATAGAAATTATGTCTATAGGATCTAATACCCTTAACTGATTAAACTGTCAACACGCCAATGTGTATTGCGTGCATTCGCTGCCTTATGTGTGGAGGCTAAGTTGAGCCTTTATCTGCTCTTGCATGAAAAGTCTAATGTGTTTTGTATGTTGCTTAGTTTTACAATTTTGAGCAACCTAAACTGAGTCTAGAACCATCACAAATAGAGGTCCCAATACCTTCATAGGTAAGGGATGGGTAGTGCACGCATAGGGTACGAGTTAGAATTGATTAGAGCGATTTAAGTAATAACTCAAAGATAGTAATCGGGTAGGAGGAAATGATAATCTGTGCCCGCTGAATAATATGAGTAACACCCCGACTCGAGGGAGTTACGAAGTATTATTTATGTTGCACGGGGTGATCCTTTAAGCTAAAAAATTTAGGACCCCCATCCCTATTAAGTAATTTTCTCGCTTCTTATTAGACTAATTCATAAGTTAAGTTCAGCCGGGACCCACTGTTGTGGACCTTGGGGGTGCCTAACACCTTCCCCTCAGGGTAATTTTGAGCCCTTACCCAATCTCTGGCGATGTAAATTGGTAACATGAGTTATCTACAAATAGGTGCTCTAACACACCTTTATCCGTTAGATGGCAACTCTTTCAATTCCAATTCCCTACCCTCTCAAAAGGAGTTGTCCCAGAAATATCGAAACCCGATTTTGCGAGAAAAAGGGGGCGCGACACCTAATATCGCAGTCGACGCACGCTGAGCGCGCATGGCATGATTTGGCGAAGGGTCGATGAGAGTCTAGTAGTCATGGTAAACTTTTCTTCCTGACTTAATGATTTGACCACTGTTCGAAAATTTTCCCGGGCTTACTTATTTCTTTCCTTTTGTAGGTCTCGAGAAGGATGTTATGATGAGGCCCCCATCTGGTGATGAAGAAATCCAACCATCTAGACCAAAGTCGGAGAAAAATAGGAAAAGGACTTCGAATTCCACGGACCCCGAGGGGCAGAAACCCAAAAAGAAAGCAGCCTGTAAGCCAAAGGGGAAATTCATCACTTTATCTACGGAGTCAGTCCAACGGCTAAGGGATGAGGCCGAGGAAGAAGAAGAAGAAGAAGAAGAAGAAGAAGAAGAAAAAGAAGACTCCGGGCTTGTTGCCTGTATGCGAGCTCGCATCGAAATTCGAGGAACTACTAAGCCGGTGGGAGCTGAAACTGCTCTGCCTCAAATTAATGAGATTCAGGGGGAAGTTTCGGCCGAAGTCCCCGAGCTAGAAAGAGCTGAAGATGTTTTGCCTCAAGGTAAGAAGGCCATCGAGGAGGCGGTTGATGTTGGTGTAGAGACCGGACCCGAGGCTTCATGTGATTAAGGTGGTGCCACCAAAGATTTACCTGGGGCGATAAAAATCAGAGATTCCCCCTCGCTTCCTTTATTCACTGAGTCGATGATTAAGGATGCTCAGGCGGCGGAGACTTGCCATGATGAAGGGGTCCATAGTGCAAAAGACCCTTTTCGTGGCTATTTTCTCGTAGTGGAAGATATCACCGGTCTGGGTGACTTGGAGATGTCGAAGAAGAGCTCGAGCGAGGCTTCCTCGAGCCTTAAACTAACAACTCGGTTTCCAGCTCCGAGTGTTGATCCCGGGCGCAAGCGATCAATTATCATCTCGGTCCTGGAGGATGCTCGGGTCCTTTTTGCCCCCGTAGGGGTGGCTAGCTACCTTTGGTGTTTTGTAACCGAAGAGGACCGGGCTAAGATGGACGAAGTTGAGATGCCCTGCCTGTTCAATGAAGCTCAACAGGTGTTGAATCGGGTACCATTAGATACCTTTGACAATTTCAAGTTCTGTACTTATGCTTTTTTATATAATTTCCTTTTTCGTGTTTTGCAGGCTTCAGTGCTCCATCATGAGGCCTTCCTCCAATCCCGAGAGGAGCTGAGCTGGTATGAGGCCGAGATCCGGGGGCTCTCTGAGAAGAAGGATGCCTTCAACCTTCTTAGTGAGCAAAGAGAAGTGGAGGTTAAGAGCCTTCGAGATGATTTAGAGGCGGCCCAAAAAGAACATGCCGATCTGGTCGAGCAGGTGAACAGAATCTTTGAAGTTACTGAAGAAGAATCGGGTACTATGACTAACGATCTGAACCGGCAGGTCCAACAAAAGATTGACATAATCGGGCAGCTCCGTGAAGAGGTAGAAACAGTAAAGACTGAGGCCGAAGAATGGAAAAAGAACATGGATCACTTAGCCTACAAAAAGGAGACTTCCCGGGCCCAGCTGGCCTCAACTGAAGTTCAGCTCCGAAATATAAAGGAAAAAGCCTTGGCGCAAGCCAAGAAAATCGAGGAGCTCCAGTCTCGATTTCTGCAATTTCCAATCGGGAGAAGCTGGCCACAGAGCTCGAAGCGATCAAATCGGAGGTCAAAGCGACCAAGGCCAATGCTGATGCAGTGGTGGCTATCTACCGAGTTGACGCCGAAGTTGCTCAGGTTCAAGAAAAGGAGGTTGCTGAGGCCGCTCAGATTCGAGTAAAGAGGATCGCCGAGCACGCCAAGGGTAAATCTCGATGGGAGACCCTTAAGGAAATCCATGCTCGGGGCTTTGATCTTTTAACCGAGATCGAGACCGCTAAGAAGCTTGAAGTTGAGGCTGAGAAATTAGCTTATCCCGATGATGATGACGAATCCGAAAGTGCAAAAGACCCTGAGGGCGGAGACGCCACTCCTAGAGATGATCAGGCCACATAGGCTTTTAGTTAGTTTTTGTAGCCACCTTGGCCTTTTGTAAAGAACTTCCATCGGGCCGTGTTGCCCTTGTCAAAAGGTTTTGATGAATATATAAAGCTTTTTCCCTTACATGGCTTTTGAATCTATTATCTTTTTGTACGGGTCAAAGCGCCTTAACATAAAATTATGAAGTTGTTTTTGAAGGTCCAAAGTTCGAGATGGTAAGGACCGATAATAAGTACTGCCTTCGACTGTTTCTGATCGATGGACCCCGAATGATCATTCGCACTTGAGTTAAAGAAGCTCTTAGGCTTAACAGTCGAGTGAGAATTTCCTCGAACTCGAAGTGAAGGTAGCCCTTAGGCTTTATGATCGAGTGAGGACTTGCTCGAACTCGAGATAATGTAGCCCTTGGGCTTGATAGATAGTCCCCGAGTGAGAATTTACCCGAACACGGGTTAAGGTAGCCCTTGGGCTTTGTAGTCGAGTGAGGACTTTCTCGAACTCGAAGTAAAAGTAGCCCTTAGGCTTTATGATCGAGTGAGGATTTGCTCAAACTCGAGATAAGGTGGCTATTGGGCTCGATAGATAGTCCCCGAGTGAGAATTTCCTCGAACTCGGGTTAAGGTAGCCCTTGGGCTTTGTAGTCGAGTGAGGACTTGCTCGAGCTCGAGATAAGGTGGCCCTTGGGCTCGATAGATAGTCCCCGAGTGAGAATTTGCTCGAACTCGGGTTAAGGTAGCCCTTGGGCTTTGTAGTCGAGTGAGGACTTGCTCGAACTCGAGATAAGGTGGCCCTTGGGTTCGATAGATAGTCCCTGAGTGAGAATTTGCTCGAACTCGGGTTAAGGTAGCCTTTGGGCTTTGTAGTCGAGTGAGAATGATTTCTCGAACTCGAAGTAAAAGTAGCCTTTAGGCCTTTGTATTTTTGCTTTCTTTTGTGTCTTTTTCGAGGCCATTTTGTTACGGGTGTCGGACGTCTCTGAGCCGCGTTAAATTGGCCGTAGCCTTTTGGTTCGGGTGTAGCCCAGTGAGCTTGCTTCCCAAGTTATCCAGGCATGCCTAAGATAATAGTCCCCCAGTGGAAATGGCCGTGGTTTTTGCCCAGATCCGCTGTCTCTACGGTCCCCATTATACGGATGATATCGATCTCTTTTTGACCTCGATTCTCAGTCGATATATCTCTTGATTCTATCCACGGTCCTGTTAGGATAAATGGACCCAGAAGGAGCCCCCAGTTGATCATCCTCGACCCTAATCTTCGATTGATACCGATTGTGTACATCGGCCCAAGTGATAGCTGGGTATTCGACCAAATTTTGCTTCAACTATTGTGAAGCTACTGAACTTCAAACTTTAACACCTTGAGTGAAAGCTTGAACGGCCCAATCGTCGGTGGCCGGTGGCAAATCCATTCGTTACATTTGGAATCGAGATAAGAATTCCTTGAGCATCTTGCTGTCCTTCTACCTTACCTTGAAAAGGCCCGACTTTCTTGTTGCGACCTTAATGGCCCCGGCGTATGCCTTTAGAAAGGAATCTGCAAGCATATCAAATGAGTCAATAGAATTAGGTGGTAAATTATGATACCGTATCACAACACCCTTCGATAAGTCTCCCCGAATTTTTTCAACAAGACGGATTCGATCTCGTCATCTTCCAAGTCATTTTCTTTGATAGAACACGTGTAGGAGGTGACATGTTCGTTTGGATAAGTCGCCCAATTATATTTAGGAATCTCGGGCATACGGAACTTCTTGGGGATCGGCTTCGGAGTTGCACTCGAAGGGAAATATTTTTGTATAAACTTTTTAGAATCTGGACCTTTCAATGATCCTCGCCCGACCGCGGATATCTCGACCTTCCGTTATTTGGCTCGGCGGGCTTCCCTCGGTCTTGCTCGATCTCTATCTTGCTCGATCTCGATCTTGGCTGATCCCGGTCTCGATCGACCCCCGAGTCACGAGCTTGGCATCTAACTTCGCGTCACTGTCCGGTATGACGCGAGGTCGAATCTCGGCCTGTCACCCACGGTCTCGATTAATCATAAAAAGGTCGAGCCCGATTTTGACCGCATACAACACTCGAACCGAAAAAGAGAATAAGCCTGAAAAACACAATGCTTTTTATTGTATATTGATTTTTTCGTATAATACTATCTCCGATACAACAAAGTAGGCTTAACTTAAATATTTGAATAGTCTTAACTTTCAAATAAAATTACTTGTTTTTATTACAATTGCATGTTTTATATTCTTAAATCAAATACCAACGTCTTATATAATGGAAATGCTACAAAACAAAATAATGTATTCTATTTTTAAAATTTACACGTTAAATTTTAACCCAATGTAATAAGCCTAATTTGTTAATATTGGAGGTAAAGCAAATGACCAAAAAGGCTACATTGTCTAAATCCAAAAAGAAATAGGTAAAATACACTAACAAAATACCGATTAAATTGCCAAATTACACTTGGCAATTTTAAATCTTGTTTTAAAATTTAATTTCACTACTAATTTCTCTTCTTCGTCGCCTAGCCCAAGGACTCGAACTCAAGAAAGTCCTTGGATCGATTCGATTGTTTCTACACATTGCTTTCTTCTTCTTCATCGCCGAATCGCCGATTTTCCGGTCACAGTTCTCCGGCAATGACTCTCATGACTCCTCCCCCAGTAGATGTACGTAATCTCTGTCTTGTCTCGCGCACCTTCTTACAGCGGAAATTCACTTCCAAGTGATTTTTTGTTAAACTGTAAAAAGGAGCTTCCTTTCAGTTGAGTTTCGTAGATTTTGATAGTTATTGGATTGAATGAGTGGTGAATTTTCAATTAGCTGCGATGGCGGAGTGAAATTTTATGTCAAAACGTCTTGATTTAAATGAGGCAATGGTGAAATTATAGGGATTTAGGTTAAATCAAAAGTGCGAAGTATTGATAGATCGAATATTGAACTGTTTTTTTTTTTTTTTGGCAGCCAGAGGAGGACGAGATGCTCGTTCCTAATTCAGATTTTCCTGTTGAAGGTCCTCAGCCAATGGAAGGTATTTTTTTTTTAACTTTTCCTACACAGGATTTAAGTTTATGCACTTTAAAGATTGTTTCAAACTATCAGTGAATATAAACTTGCGATAGCAGGTTCTTTAATGTTTATAAAGAGATTTACCTGTAATTATCTAATGAGTTTAATTAATATCTACCGACGGTGTACATTTTTTGGGCGCTATTAGATCATATTGTAGCAGGTAGCATGCCTTATTTTCAAGATTGTGAATCCCACCTTTTATGGAGGTTACCTATAGAGATCTTTTGGGTGACCTGACAGTGTAAATATTTCTACACACTTTCGGTTGATATTAGTTAAAATCCCGTGTATTAGATATCCCACCCTTTGTGATATTATTTCTACCTGACAAGTGACACTTGCTCAGTTGGTAAAAGTACCTCCAACCACGACTGTTAGGTCCTGGGTTCGAGTCACGCTGGAGGGGAAGTGTGGAAACACTATAGATCCTCCTAAATTGGGAGGTTCTTTATTTTTTATTTTCTTTTATTTATAAATAAAGTAACCTGGTTGTGTTAATATTTTTTAAACTGTCAATACATAGAACTTGCCTCCCTGCCCTTTCAGGGGTAGGGGTAAGACTGCGTACATCTTACCCTCCCAAGACCCCACTTGTGGGAAACTACTGGTTTTGTTGTTGTTGTCAATACATAGAACTTAAACTCACGTATATATTGCAGTAGTTTTGGTGGATTGTAGTTATCTGAATCCACTTTTCTTTTGTTTTTATCTGCTACATGTTTCTGGATGATTATTGTGGATTTTGAGATTTTCTTCTGAACTTCCACTTTTTATTGTTGGCAGTTGCGACTGCGGATACAGCTAGTACGGTGGATGGACCGTCAGTGGATGATCCGCCATCTGCTCGGTTCACATGGACAATAGAAAACTTTTCAAGGTTGAATACAAAGAAGCTATACTCGGATGTTTTCCATGTGGGAGGATATAAATGGTAATCTTTTAAGTATCTAGTTTTTTTTGATGGATTGCTTTATTGTTTGAATACATAGGTGATTCGATGTACTTAATGGTACATTATGTGTGGCAGGAGGATATTGATATTCCCTAAAGGGAACAATGTGGACCATTTGTCAATGTATTTAGATGTTGCAGATTCGCCGGCATTACCTTACGGGTGGAGTAGACATGCTCAGTTTAGCTTAGCTGTTCTCAACCGAGTCCATAACAAGTTTACAGTGAGGAAAGGTCAGAAATCTTGCTTATTGAATTAGAGATATGAATTTGTGAAAACTTTGACCAAGTCAAGCAGGAGAAAATATTAACTGTCGGTTTAAGAAGTGATATATGTTTGGGCCTTTTGAGTCGTCGCTTTCTACTTGGAGAGAAGTTGTGAAATAATAGATTCTCCTGGTTTACTTATTTCAGGCGGTATCATGTGCATAACTGTTAGCTTTTTGATGATAAAGAACTGAGTGATTAATGAATGTCCACCCAACTTGAATTAGGACTTTTATTTTTAACTAATTGTGAAATGTGCCAGATGCTGGCGCAGAAAAGGATTGAGAAAATAACAGAAAAGAATTTGGAACACTGTACCACCCTGCATTTAGTGGACATTACCGAAAGAGAGAATCAAGATATGTTTTGAAGGAAAACCCGGGTTTATTTCAAGCTTAAATTTACACCGTTCTCTAGTTTTGATGTAGAATGGAATATATAAAAGAGGCAAAATTTTTAACAGATTTCATTAGGTCCATACTGGAATAATGAAATTCCTCTTTTTAGATTTTGATGTATGTATTTCATCACTTACCTAGTGCTCCCATTCTGAATGGAATTTTCTGTACTGATTAAAAAAACCAAAATATGCTTCCAACTATAATAAGTGAGGGGAAAATTGAGATTGCATGAGCTGTCTTGTTGGTATAGGCATGGGTAAATGCAAATTGTAAGATGTGCTTCATCTTATTGGAGGAAAACTTAGTAACAGATTTACCTTTAGCATCATTCTGTGCACTTCTGGTACTTCTTAGAAAGGCCTATTTTACATTGGACCATTGGACTTCGTGGGGATGATGTTGATGAAAGGAGATTCATTAGTTCTTACAATATCTGATCATTAAGCCGCCCCTTGTTAGTCATTTTAGGATGTTGACTAAGGCTTCATTAATCAGTCATCTGGTAGAGTTTCCAGATATAATTATTGTGTCCATAGAAGAGATTATTCATTGTGAAGAATTTATGCCATCTTTCTTATTAAATTTTTTTCTACTTGGTATTCATTCTGCAATATCCTATTGGATGCTCTGAAACTTTCTGTGTATTAGCTCAAAGAATCAGTGTTTCTTGGTATAGGTTTACAGTTAGCAAGCATTGTGCATGTAGCACTTTTTTTCTTATAACCGTTGTGTCTGTGCTAGCTTTCTCGCACCTCGACTAATTTCACGAGGTACCCGCTATCTCCTACCATCACAGGGACCGGGTAACTCAACCAACTTTATTGACCACTAGGCCATACCCTTGGATGCATGCACGCAACAACTTCTTGGTACAATTACTGAAACTCATCTTACTTGGCCTAAAAAATAAAAATAAAAGGAGTGGACAAATACAAAAGAAGCAAGGATTTGAGTCTTGCACTAGTACAAGAAATTGTGGTTCTTTCTTCAATGATTTACATTGGAAGTGGAGGGAAATTTAATTTGACTATTTTTTGATAAGATAAATAATAGTCTATAATCAACTATTTTTCTGTTTTCTTCCAATTTGCTGCTTGATGTGCTTGCACAAACAGATTTAGTTGATTATCTAAGTTTTCATTTGTTTTCGGATAGCAGATTAAATATCCCCTTATTCTTTCTTTTTGATCAGTAAATATCTTGTTGTGATGTGGATGACTGCAGGAAGGATGTGGATGGTCTATGTTCCTTTTTTTGGAAATGATCTGACTGGAATATTGTTGGCCATATTTTTACTCTATGATGTTTCCTGAAGTCGAATGTGAAAATGCTATAAATGTTATCGAGCTAAAGCTTTAAAGCTCTAATGATAAAGGATTTTGGAACAGCTTATTAGAGAAAATTAGACGATGCCAAGATTTACAAACCTTTGCAACGGAAAGATAGAATGAAATCATAATTGGAAAATGAATTGGAAGGATAATATTAATTCTATTGGCATCTTCTCTTGAGAGTATCCTTGTTCTCCTCCTTTTCATTTTACAATAAGCTTGTGCGACTCCGTGCAATCTCTAATTTATGCCCCTTCAGCTTTTTATTCCTTATAGATGCTATTTTCGGTGTTCTCTCCTTTTTGAGGGGTCTAATTATGTCAAATAAAATATTATGATTTGGTAAGTAGACTGCTGGTTTTTCGTTAATGTATGATTCTTGTGGCTGATATTTCTGTATATTGGCACCTTCTTGGTGCAATCTCGGAAACTTATTTCCAAAAGATGATTATTTTGGCAGATACTCAACACCAGTTTAATGCAAGAGAGAGTGACTGGGGTTTCACGTCCTTCATGCCTCTTAGTGAATTATATGATCCTGTCAGAGGTTATCTTGTGGATGATACAGTAATAGTTGAAGCTGATGTTGCTGTGCGTAGGGTCATTGATTACTGGTCTCATGACTCGAAGAAGGAAACTGGTTGTGTTGGCCTTAAGAATCAGGGAGCTACTTGTTATATGAACTCTCTCCTCCAAACATTGTACCATATTCCTTACTTTAGAAAGGTTAGCCTTGAAAGGCATGACAATTTTCGTTGATAATTAATTTTCCTCAGATGACTAATTTATACATGTTTCAGGCTGTGTATCATATGCCAACAACTGAGAATGACAATCCATCCGGGAGCATCCCTTTGGCTCTACAGAGTTTGTTTTATAAGCTACAATACAGTGACACTAGTGTAGCAACAAAAGAGTTGACAAAGTCCTTTGGATGGGATACATATGATTCTTTCATGCAGCATGATGTACAAGAACTCAACAGGGTTCTTTGTGAAAAGCTTGAAGATAAGATGAAGGTAATTTGTAATGTTTACTCACATGAGCCCTAAGAACAAATCCGATCTTGGATGGTACGGTTATTTAGAAGTGAGATGATTGTTTACACATTATTTTGGTTTCTTTGGCTCAGGGAACCGTTGTAGAGGGCACAATACAACAATTATTCGAGGGGCATCATATGAATTATATTGAGTGTATCAATGTGGACTATAAATCAACAAGAAAAGAATCTTTTTATGGTATCTATGGAACCAGTATTTAATTTCTCATGGGGTTCTTTTTTTTTTCTTTGTAAAATACGAGATGCCTCACTATCAATTTAACTTGCAATCATGTCTCTTTTGACAGATTTGCAGCTTGATGTCAAAGGGTGTCGTGATGTCTATGCTTCTTTTGACAAGTATGTTGAAGTAGAACGCCTGGAGGGTGATAATAAGTACCATGCAGAAAAATATGGTTTACAGGTCAAATCCCATCCCTGATTTTGTATGATGGTTGCAGGCTTTTTAGATATACAATTTGTGACATTACTGTGAACCACAGAAGGGAAGCTTATAACTGGAACTTGAAATTAAGTGTATGGAGAGGACAAAAAGATACTAATGGGTTACTCACCAGAGAACAAAAATCAAAGAGGGAAAATTTAGCAAACTCACCTTATAGGTGATTGGTGTTTCTTACTTTGGTTTTGCCTCCTATCAAATAAATGAGGCTTGTTGTACATGTGAGGGACCACCTTAACCTCACTTGCTCTAAGCCACCTGTCGAAAAGTCTTGCTGCCAACGCGGGTTCAAATCCCACAAGCAGCACTTCTTTACCTTCCTTTGTATTCATCCAAAAAAGGAAAAAGAAAGAAAGAAAATGAGGCCGTAATTGGTTGGGTATTAGTGTAGTGGTATCTGTTGTCTTTATTGCTATTTACCAGAATTTCCATTTTCAGGATGCTCGAAAAGGTGTACTTTTCATTGATTTCCCTCCTGTTCTTCAGCTTCAGTTAAAACGATTTGAATATGATTTTGTGCGGGATACTATGGTCAAGGTATTTATTCTATTCCTTTCATATGATAAAGTATAAAATTGACTCGGCACGTGATTGTATAGGCCTAACCAAGAAGGGTAAATGCTTTATTTTGTTCAGTTGAATGTTGCTGTTTTCTAAACCATATGCAAGCTTGTTTATGATAGAAAACATAGGTTTTTTTGTGGTGATGACTGTGGTGTTCAGGCCAATGAGTGTGCATTTCAACTAATTCACCCGGTAGGTACTACTTCTACCCGTACAAATACCAGGTAACTTTGTGAAACAAGACTTAGACTAATGAGAATAAATTACTGATTCTGTCACGACTCAAAATCCCACCAAAGGTTGCCTAACCCGCTCACTAGGCAAGCCAACACACAACAACAATTATAGAATCCAATTATAAAGCCTTTTAACTGTTTCATGATATAAGTAGCAGTGCGGAATAAATCTCAATTCAAAATCATAAATACATAATCAATGACAAGGTCTAAACACAACCACAACACCCAAAACACGGTGTCACTACATCACGAGCATATAATTAAAGCAACTAGAATCAATTGAACCAAATACCATTGTCCGGAAAATAAACACTTGGACAAAAACAAATACATAGGGAAAAGGAACTCCATGTGCTGTGGATCCGATCAAGTTAAGTAGCTCACCACGAAGTCTCCAATAATACTTCTACTCGGCTTAAAGGGGTATCACAAATACCAGTATCAGAACTTGCACAAAAATGTGGAGAAGTGTAGTATGAGTACAAAACCACGGTACTCAGTAAGTATCAAGTCTAGCCTCGAAGAAGTAGTGACGAGAGGTCGACCCCGACACCTACTAACAACTCAATAAGCATAACAACCCTGTAAAATCCCACCAGTGGGGTTTGGGGAGGGTAGAATGTACGCATACCTTACCCCTACCCAGGAGGGGGATAGAGAGGCTGTTTCTGGAACAACTCAATAAGCATACGAGGCATAAGTAGAGCTTGAAATAAAACATGATATCATCAATCGGGTATGTCAATATAACCATAGTAACACTAGAATTTAGACATGCTTTTCTGACAAGGAGATAGAATACAACATCAATCATCTCAGTTTTTTCCATAATCATGATACGAGTCAATCAACGTTCACATATAATATAAGAGTCGCTGCATGAGTCTAAGCTACCAATGCATGCTCACAATCAGAGGGATAGAACAATATCAGTTATCTAATTCTTTCATAATCACAATATGAGTCGGTCCACAATTATATAAATATATGTAACAGCAATTGCACGAGTCGAGGCTGCCAGTGCATGATCACAATCCAATACCAAATCTCACAACACCAATCTCAATGCCTGCGCTCACAGGGCCAAAGGTAACATGGGTAATCACATGACTCTGGAGGGACGGTACCAATCCAAGCGCCGTTGCGGCGTGCAACCCGATCTACTAATAAATATATAATAACGTTGCGGCGTGCAACCCGATTCACAAATATTGCCGTGGCGGCGTGCCACCCGCTCCATAATGTGCCCGTGGCGGCGTGCCACCTGATCCATACATATACTCATGGCGCGCCGCTACCTGATACACACATATACCCTTGGCGGCGTGCCACCCGATCCACGCATAATACTGTTGCAGCGTGCAACTCGATCCACACATCATCAATAACCAATATCTGCTCATAATATCCGCGATGCCAAAATTCTCATCTTTTCACAATATTCAACTCTCAAACTTATAGATGTATGGATGAGGCAACCATAATCATAACACTGAATCATAATAATAGAAAGTCGGATAAAAGCACAAATGGCTAAAAGATGGCTATGGCAATCATGTAATTCAACTCATCTCAACAATATCTAATAAGCAATTTCATCGTTCAAGAGTTTTATCATAATATTTGACATGAATAAAATAAGCCATTTAACCATCAAAGCATAAAGCGATAAGACAAGTGTTGAGTCCCACATTGACAATGAAGGGGATAGGTGGTATCCTTATATGGACTTGGGCAATCCTCACCTCTTGAGCTAGCTTTTTGGTTGAGTTAAGCCCAAGGTCCATTTAACATGGTATCAGAGCAGGACCCATCCCGATTTTCCGATGTTGGGCCCCCATAATTGTCCGCGCTCCAGATGTCCAGTCCTGGGCGTGAGAAGGGATGTTGAGTCCCACATCGACAATGAAGGGGATAGGTGGTCTCCTATATGGACTTGGGCAATCCTTACCTCTTGAGCTAGCTTTTGGGGTTGAGTTAGGCCCAAAGTCCATTTAACAACAAGTATGTGACTACGGCTCGACAATAAAGCTCAATATGGCAAGTAATCATTTATCGCTAATTTTCAACAAGTCATAACTCTACACATGCTTTTAAGTCACAAATACGAGCCATCACGTAGTCATGGAATCATGAATAATAAGCTCACATACTCCAAAAAGGCATAAACATAAGCCAAACATTTATAGGATATAGCAATAATCTAGCTACACATATACACTCGTCACTTTGGATATACGTGGCTCCTAAATTGTGCAACAAATAGCAAATAGGTTACCTATGGGGAGATTTCCTTCTTACCAGGATAGACGAGAGACTTACCTCTACCCGACAAGCTTTAATCAACAACAACCGCGTTTTCCTTTCAAATCCAACATCAAACGATTCAAATCTAGTCAAATACAACTCAAAAACGTCAAACAAAGCCGTAGGAATCAATTCCAAACAACAAAGCTTCAAACTTTAATCAAAAGTCAACCTGGGCCCACATGGTCAAAACCCAAGTAAAGGGTAGATCCGACTATCCATAGCCCCACGAGTCCAAATATGTGATTAAATTCTAAAACCGAGTCCAAATCGACTTCCAAATTTCCAATTTACGCTCTCCAAAATTATAGACCCCCCCCCCCCCCCCCCCCCTAAAAAAAACATATTATCAAAATCAAGTAAAAATCATTTATCCTCTCGCCTTGTGTGAAAATCCTCTTCAAAATCACCCCTCTCCAAGTCTATGACTCAAAATATGGGCAAAATCACTACCGGCAAAATAGCCTTTGCGATTGCGGCCTAGCCCAGGCGATCGCGATGCACAAATAAGCTCTGCCTCCTGCCCCTTCTAAGCGAACGTGGCGCAGACCATGCGAACGCGAAAGCCAACTAGCCTCTCCACACGTCGAACGGGAGAGTCCAAACGCGAACGCAGAAGTCTGCCACCCGTCCTCTTCCAATACTTTGCGAACGCGAAGCACCAAGCCCCCAGTTCCCAAATACACTACGCGAACTTGACTCCATTCCCGCCAACGCGAAGAACAAACGCCAGCCTGCCAAATCCTTCTCCGCGATCGTGAGCTTGGCTCCGTGATCGCGAAGCACTGCCAGACACTAGCAACACAGCAACTCCAAACTCAACCAAAATGGTCCGAAACCACCCCGGATCACACTCGAGCCCCTCGGGACCCTGTTCGATCATACCAACAAGTCCGAATACATCATCCAAACTTATCCAAAGGTTCGAAACACCACATATAACATCAAAACTAAGAATCGAAGATCAATTCATTCTCTTAACTTTCAAACATTCAAACTTTGCCGAACGCGTCCGAATCTCACTCAGACATTCTGGATCACAACCAAACTTTGCACATAAGTTCCAATCAACCAAATGAACCTATCCAAGGTCTAAAATCCACAAAAGGAGTCTGATAGCACCAAAGTCAACTCCCGGTCAAAACTATGAACTCTCCAATTCTTCCAATTGCCAACTTTCGACAAATAGAGCCAAAACCTTCTAGGAACATCGAAATTCAAACTCGAACATACTCCCAAGTCCAAAATCACCGTGCGAACCTAATCAAATCTCGATTCCGAGGTCGTTCGCCAAAAGTCAAACCCTGGTCAACTCTTCCAATTTAAAGATTCGAATTTGAGAATCACTCTTTCAAATAAATCCCGGACCTCACGAACGTCAAAACTAACCATACACGCAAGTCATAGTGCATCATATGAAGCTACTCAACGTCTCAAATCGCTGAACGGAAATGCTAAAGCTCAAAACGATCAGTCTGGTCATTACAGATTCTTTTTTTTGCCTCTACTGAGATTAGAAAACTTATCTCCCATAGTTCATCCCAAGCTTCATTGACCTTTAGGCCCCTCATCCTTGGATGCTTAGAAAACGTCTGAAATATGCCATGATGTCAGTAATTGTATGTTATGTGGTTCTTCCTATTTCATTGCTACCTTAATCATTAACAACCTAGAATTATCAGTCAATGACTTAAGAAGGTAAATATATGTGACTAAATTCATTAACTCTTAATGCCAATATCTCCAAATAGGCTTTAAACAAAAAGAGATGGAAATGAATGTGAGAGTCTCCTTGTCAGTGCGAAGCTAAGTCTTATTCCTAACTTTTCAGCTTATTCTGTTAAGAAAGAAACTGAAGAAAGAAACGGATTGACAATACTAGAGCTTATAAAATGCCCTAATTGTAAAGAAAGAAATGAATAATTACTGCGGGACTGAAAGTAGGGGTAGGACAATATTAGAAGTCTTGTTTTTGCTAGGTCGACACTTCTTTTTACGATCTACCTGACATCTGGTCTTTACTTTTATCTCTTTTTGACAGAGGTTAAGGAATTAACTCATCCCTGGATCACTGTTTTAGTAGCTTTAAACTGATCTGACCTATATCTTCCTCCTGCTTGCTAATTAATGCAGTATGCTTTCCTTGTGTTAATCATTGCTAAATCTCTTTCCTATAAAAAAAAGAATAATTACTGAATCTATTTTTGAATTGATTAAATAGATAAACGACAGATATGAGTTTCCTTTAGAACTCGATCTTGATAGAGAGAGCGGCAAATACTTATCTCCTGATGCAGATCGAAGTGTTCGCAATCTCTATACGCTTCACAGGTATCAACTTTTTTTCTTCTCGGATGAAGCTTAAATGTTTTTATTTTTGTTTTCTTAATGCTCTTTTTCTTGCCATTTGGGATGTGATTACATCATGGCATGTAGTTGTATTGAGAGAATTTCTTGGCCATGTCACATTTGCCAACAACAAAAACAACAACAAACCCAGCTTAATTTCTTTTTTTTGGTATATTTACTTACTTTATGCTTGTAATTAGTTGAGCGGTTCAGATCTACCTGTTTTTGCAGACAAATCTGAATCATCTATTCATAAGAGCCTCAATATGTGTATCAATTTCATCGCTCTGTTTACTTCTTCCTTTTCTACCTACGGTTATGCATAATTTTGTGCTGTTCACCTTGGCCAGTGAACTTTTACTTGACAATGTGGCTTATTTAGGCTAGATGTTCTGGAGGTTTTTGAGTTTCTGAGACATAATAAGAATGCTTCTAACAACATGATTTCCCACTCGCTTGGTTGTGCAAAATCAGCCATCTGTCGAGAAATATAATCTTTTTGTAACTCCCTTTATCAAATTGGGCTAATATTATTTCATCTTCTGCGAACTTTCCTATTTGAAACTCTAACAACACTGCAGTGGTAGCAATAGATAAGACTATTACTTTCGCATTCCATCACTTTGAGTTCCACTTGAAACATTTTACAGCAGAATGCTGGTAAACATGTAAAGTGGGAAATAGAGGTCCGTCCTTATACTGTGAACCGAGGTTGTTTTTTTTGTCCCAAGCAAGTTTCATGTGTTGGTTCATGAGGTGTGACCCCTACCTATTGTGCATCTTCTTTTTCCAAGTTAATTTACTTTGATTGTGTAAATTAGTTTTCTTTTCAATGCTGACTTCTGTTGTCCGCTATAGCATCCTAGTGTCAGAAATCATGCATCAGTCATGATGCTAGGGGTATGCTAATGTGGACATGACTTGCTTGTGCCCGAAGGATAGCAGGATGTAGAAACTTGGTGTTGGACTTATGTTGTATGCTCTACCTCAAATTTTAACCTTATTTTAATGCCCACAAACTTTATCATAGAACTTCGAAGTCACTTCTTCTTTATGGTTTGATACATGTTCATTTGATTAAAGCGTTTCTGCACTTCCAAGTACTCCTTTCAAATTTTTAGCGGTGGTTAATCTTGAATGTCATCTTGCTACTATATTGTGCTACACACTTGAAAGTTTAGTAGCACGATTGCGCGTAGGTGAGTCCAGTCCCTCCTAATAGGAGATTACATAGCTGGAGTTCTTAGTCTCCTATCCATGTAAGGAGGACTCTAATTTTAAAATGTTCTTTACTTTTTTCGCTTAATCAGGTACCTATATAATTGGATGATGCTGTCCATATGGAAACTTAGCACCCTCCTTTTCTCTCTCTCTCCCCCACTTCCTCTCTCTCTTTTCCTCGCCCTCTACTAGCTGCATTTGCGATTGGGAATGTTCTTTTCATCTGTCCCTCCTCCATTATGTGTTCTAGTTTGATAAATTCTTCTTGCGTTGTGAAAAGAATGATATATGGGTTTACTTTTGCAGTCTAGACCATGATATCTTTGGATTCTTAATCTTTGTATGCTTGACATAGATTTCTGAACGACATGATGACTAGGTGATGATCTTTTGTTCTTTTTTTTTGTTTTCAGTGTTCTGGTTCACAGTGGTGGGGTCCACGGGGGACACTATTATGCTTATATCAGGCCAACACTCTCTGATCAATGGTATGTAGAGTATGTTGCAGGCAGTAGACTTGTTTCATTGTCCTTTAATTCTTTGATTTTTCTGTGCCATGTATTTTTTTAGCATTCTCTCAGTTACTCTGATACTCTGGGAGTCTGGGTTGTCAGAAAGAAAAATTCAATCATCTTTAAGGCAACATAAGTTATCCTACTGTTCTTTTTTCTTTTCAAAAGAGAAAGATGCATGATCGATTTTGAGAAGCAGTGGCTCTTCGAGCATTGTTTATAGCTATTTCACTTCCTTGGCATAATCTTTCTAGTTTCTACTGCTCATCTTGATTAAGATTCACTAATTGCTTATTACTTTTAGGTTTAAATTTGATGATGAGCGTGTGACAAAAGAAGATTCGAAGAGGGCTTTGGAAGAACAATATGGTGGCGAGGAAGAGGTATTTGTCCAATTTTTGTTGTCTTAAAGTTATATGCATGTCCATTATTTTTCGTGTATTGCAGTTGATGTTCATTCTCCGCTTCTTGCAACAGTTACCTCATGCAAACCCTGGGTTCAACAATTCACCATTCAAGTTTACAAAATATTCAAATGCATATATGCTTGTTTATATACGTGAAAGTGACAAAGAAAAGATTATCTGCAATGTGGACGAAAAGGACATAGCGGAGCATCTCAGGGTAGGTGTACGATAGACCTCTGTCCATTTAATTTTTGATAGTATGCTTGAGTTGTGTCATTTTCTATTAACATTTTGCAGGTAAGGCTGAAGAAAGAGCAAGATGAAAAGGAGCAAAAGAGAAAGGAAAAAGCAGAGGCTCACCTTTATACAATAATCAAGGTTTCCTTCAAAACCTAGTCCCTACCCCTTTACTGCTTGCATCTTTGTAATTTGGAAATCTTACTGAAAATGCTCGTGTTATATACATAGGTTGCTCGTGATGAAGACCTTGGTGAACAAATTGGAAAAGAGATTTATTTTGATCTTGTGGATCATGACAAAGTCCATAGTTTCCGTATCCAGAAACAGATGGCATTTACACAATTCAAGGTATTTTTTGTCATTGTTTTGCATTTTGTAGTTGTACAGACTTCCTAAATATTAATTTTTGTACAGATTTTGAAAATTTACATCGTCATTGCTGTTTTGGTTGCTCTTATGAAGCATAATATGTACATACTGCATAAATTTGCTTCAGAACTACAAACACAAGAGAAATGTCTCCTCTTAAACAACTTTGTTTTTTAGATTGGGTAGTTACATAATTCAATATGGTATTGTAGCAGACAAAAGTTCTGATTTCAAGTTGCACTGATACCCTTGAACAAAATATCTCCATGTGCTTTGCTCAAGAAAAAACTTGGGTCCTCTTCATCAAAAAGAAAAAATTGGGTCCTATAAAAAAATTAGATCCTCATGTGAGGGGGCATGTTGCAGCCATAAAACAATAGATAAAAGTGTCCCATCTCAAACAATATAAGCTTTTAGATGATTTGGTAACAGAACTTAAAAGAACTTATAGATTCTTGGAGTCCAAGTCCCAATAGTGGAGAGTCATGTGCAACTTTTATGACTTGTTAAATATGGTGTAATGGGATGTAGATTTTGATATTCAGATTTTAATGTCTAACCTTGAGCGATCAGATAATTCTGATTGCAAAAAATTAGGTGAATGATTCTGAGAAAATGGAATCTCATGGCTGGGATATGATGGTTCAGCTTTTTGTATGCTAAGTCAAACAGTTAGATAACCTATTTTTGTCTATTTGGTCAATCCTTGTATCTCTTATATTTGTTGTTATCTAATGCAAGTCTTTTTTTCAGGAGGAAGTTGCTAAGGAATTGGGTATACCGGTGCAATTTCAGCGTTATTGGCTATGGGCAAAACGACAAAACCACACTTATCGACCTAATCGGCCATTGACACCTCAAGAGGAAGCTCAATCCGTGAGTTGTCTGACTGTTTAGCTTTCTGTTGTGTTCTGTGGAGCTGAATTGGGAGTGCACTGCGGTTGTATCCAGGTTCTAGAAAGTGTCCTCCTTTTCTAAGTAGTGAGCAACTGCCAAATATAAACCACAAGTGTTCCAATCACCTCTACTATTCTGCTTGCACCGTCATACTGATCCAAAGATTCCAGGACAAGTTTCATATTTACTATCTGTCAGTACAATTTGATCGACATTTAGTAAAAATAAAACTTTGGTCAAAAAAGATTTTTGTAGTTAAAACAGACTAAGAGAGAAAATAATGAATCAATACTTTCACATACATCTGCAGATCATTCAAGGGAATGTCCAGTATTATACAAGCAAAGAATGTCATGCTAAGATCAAGCATGAAGTATTTGATTTGTTAGTGCAGTGATTTTTTATCTGTTGCTGTTGCATTATAGTAGGTGTAAATGGAACGTCTAGGAAAGCAACAATTAGGGATAACTGTTTGAGGGGCATGCACCTTGTCTTTTATAACCATTTATACCGAATAATGCAAGTCATTTTTGTTTGTGCTTCTTTTGTTTCTCTGTGAAATGCATCTTTCGTTATGTGGGAGACCTTTTTATCTTCCTTTTGCAAATTGATGAGTTTAATATCTTCATATTTTTGTATTCGTATCCTGTACTGCCTTAATTTGTAACAAAAAGAAGGTACTAATATGCTTCCTCGAGTCCGTCAGTAACAGATGTATTTTCGTGGCAGATCTTAAATCTGTATCCAAAAGTTGATTATGATCTCACCCACAGACCTTCTCTTGCTCTGCAAAATAGAGTGTCTAGACAGAGATTATTGCTGAGTAACTGGATACACTTTGCTGTTTATTTTTGTTCACAGCTGATTTTTTCCCTCTTCCCCAGCCCTCCCCTTATCAAGAAAAAGGGAAGAAAAACATGCTTTCTGGATATTTAGCGTTTGGAACTTCTTACATTAGTGCTTCCCTTTTAGAGTATGTTTGATTTGCGTGATGATGAGATAGGATGAGGAGACATCAGGATGAGTCATATCTCATCCTGTCTTTGGATGTGAGATGGGAAGCAACAAAATGAGTCATCCTCTTCTTTTTTTTGATAAATAAGAGGAACCGTCCTATTTGGATGTGGAAAGATTCCCATGGTTTGTGGTAGTGTATCCCACATCAGTTGATGGTATGGGTTGTCTTCTATATGATCTTGGGCCTTACTTTATGAGCTAGCTTTTGAAGTTGAGTTAGATCTCATTTTCTTTACATGGTATCAGACCCATTGGTTTATCCAATATAGGGTTCCATGTTATGCTGTCCACGCTCTAGATATCCAACCTTAGGCGTGCAGAGCAGGGGGGGGGGGGGGTTGTCAGAGTGCCTACGTTGGTTTAGGATATGGGATGACCGGGGATGAGGAGGCATCAGGATCATCATCTCATTCCATCTTTGTATGTGAGATAAGGAAATTGGGGAGGCATTAAGATGGTTGATCCTCTTTTTTTGTTAATAAATGAGGTGACTAATCCTCTCGGGATGTGGAAAATTCTCAGGATTAGCATCCTAAGAGATTTAATCTTGGGGAGAGGAGGAATTAGTCAACCCAGAATGATATGTTCATTCGTGCATGACTCATCCCACCTTATCCAGTCCGCGAATCACATATGCACTGATTGTCCAACAACTGCTCCAAATATGTTAGTCACTTATGTTCAGCATTGTATTACTTATGGGGAGAGGAGGAATTAGTCAACCCAGAATGATATGTTCATTCGTGCATGACTCATCCCACCTTATCCAGTCCACAAATCACATATGCACTGATTGTCTAACAACTGCTCCAAATATGTTAGTCACTTATGTTCAGCATTGTATTACTAGATTGTTGCTCGATTAACTTGGTGCTAATGATCTTTCTTAATGTGTTTCAGGTTGGACAACTGAGAGAGGTCTCTAATAAAGCAAATAACGCTGAGCTAAAACTGTTTTTGGAAGTTGAATTTGGCCTGGTAATGGATTATTGCCTACTCATCTTCCTGTTTCGCGTTCGGAAATTTTGTTGGGGCAGGTGCTATACTTTTGTGTATGTCAAGTTTTATCTTTTGCATTTTTTGGTTTGTGTATTCTGCAGGATTTGCGACCTTGTCCTCCACCTGAGAAGACCAAAGAAGATATTCTTCTATTTTTCAAACTGTATGACCCTCTGAAAGAGGAGATGAGGTATATCTTCCTGTCTCTCTATAGTTTGAAATCCTTTGTCTTAAAAGAGCAGTTATTTCCATGTTTGTCTAATTTGTGATCTCTAAATATCATTTCTAAATGGAAAGTGCATCATCTTCTTCTCACTCTTAGAGCCTGCAGACATGGTAGAGATGTGAAGCGTGACAATTTAGGTAACATTAGGTTACTGTGGGAAAAGATTACTTCAGTTTCAACACAGTCTATGTAGTTTCTTGTACTTGATGTAGACATTAAACAAAGTTTGTTAGAGGTCTTATAGTCATGAGAAATATTAGTTAATTGTTGAACCTCAATCTGTTAATTCAATGTCTTAGGGAACATTAAACTACAGGGCTAATTCTAACTTTTTAATGTATTTGAGATCTTGAAATTTGTCTTGTCGGTGTCCACATATTTTGGTGTCTGTGTATAAGTGCCCATGCAATGGAGGGGGATTTGTCAATTCTTTACTTGGTTTTCCTTCTTGTTGTCAGGTATGTTGGGCGGCTCTTTGTAAAAGGTAGTGGCAAGCCATTGGAGATATTGCCCAAGCTAAATGAGCTAGCTGGCTTTTCGCCCGACGAAGAGATTGAACTCTTTGAGGTACTTTTTGTTCTTATATTGCTCCGAGTTTGTTAACTCTCAATAGTAATATAGGTGACTTTTCAGGTTATGCTTAATATCATGTTTTATTGACAGGAAATAAAATTTGATCCCAACGTGATGTGTGAACCCATTGATTGGAAGCTAACATTTCGTGGCAGTCAGGTATGTGCTATCACTTGCCATAGGTATATTGTTATGCCTTCACTGGCATGGCCAATTGCTTTCAATTATTCTGGTTATCGTTTCTTCTACTGGATTGGTTATATGATGCTCCTCTGCTTTTGCAGCTTGAAGATGGGGACATTATCTGTTTTCAGAAGCTCCTTCGAAGTCAAACTAGTGAACAATATCGATTTCCTGACGTTCCTTCATTTTTAGAGTACGTGCACAATCGCCAGGTATGTGTTGCACCATGATATGTCATATTGCCTCTTGGAGCTAGATCGGTAGTTACCTCTCTGAAATAAAAAATGTCCCTTTGATAAAGGCAGTCCCTTTGGTAGTACTCCTGCCTTTACTCCATTGTTCTCACTTTTAATTCAATTTAAAGTGACACTGTTTCTTTGGTGTTAAGTTTCAAAAGAACTCTGAATATTTTTCGTGGCTTGATAGCTAAGATTATAGTTTTCCTTTAATGTCTTGTAAATCTCAAAATGCTGATCTTTATCGTGGTTATGTGTTTTCCATGTGATGTCTCCAGGTTGTTCGCTTCCGCTCATTGGAGAAACCAAAGGAGGATGATTTCAGTCTTGAGTTGTATGTATCTGTTTCAGTAAGTTCGGTGAGAAGCTTTTTCCTGTATTGTTTGACTCATTGATGATAAGCAAACTCCAGGTCGAAGCAGAACAACTATGATGAAGTAGTTGAAAGATTGGCTCGCCATCTTGGCTTGGATGATCCATCAAAAATAAGGCTTACATCACATAACTGCTACTCACAGCAACCAAAACCTCAGCCAATAAAGTATCAAGGAGTGGACCGTCTTACAGAAATGCTTGTTCACTATAATCAGGTAGCTGTAGGAACAGTGTCTACTCTGGTTAGGGCTACTTCGCACTTTTCTGTGTAACTAAAATTTTATGTGTCTTAGTTATTTACAGCTGACTACATTTTCTTACCATCCCTCCTCTTTGGATAGACTTCAGACATTTTGTATTATGAAGTCCTCGATATTCCGTTACCAGAGCTACAGTGCTTAAAAACTCTCAAAGTCGCCTTCTATAATTCTGCAAAAGATGAAGTAAGTGTAACACGTACTTTATACTTTTTATACAAAGTCTCTTTTGATAAGGTTTATACAGTCTCCTATGCTCTAATATATAATCTTCGGCTGTTCATTTCAGGTGACGATCCATACTATTAGATTGCCAAAACAAAGTACTGTAGATGATGTCCTTAATCATCTCAAGACAAAGGTACTTTTGAATTAAAGTGCTATAAAATGTGATGCCTTGATAAAAATATGTGATGCCATCTTTAAATAGTTTTTACCACACAAAACTTTTAAACCTGAAAGTAGAAACTCGGAAGAAATGTAGGAAAAACCTTTTGTGTCTTGCCCCAGACATACAATGCCACTGTTCAATTAGAGAGGGCTACCTCATGTGCATACTGAATGTAATGTCATGTAATTAGCTTATTTTATTGGATGGTTCTCTGATCAATACACTTCTAGAAATTCATTTCTTTAAGATCTATTTCTGTAAGGTCAAATTTGCTGATCTTGTCTCATGTTATGGAATAGGTTGAGTTGTCACATCCAGATGCTGAACTGAGATTGCTGGAAGTTTTCTACCACAAAATTTATAAGGTACCATTTATGTTGCATAACTTCTGCTGTAGTTTTGTATCTTCTGAAACAGATAAAGCTGCTGTTGGAGTAATTATACATAACCCTTTCTTTGTTTTCTAAATGATCTTCCAATCTTATAAGGTTCTGTGCATGTGTACGTGCCTATACATACAGACATATATTACAGTTCAACACACATAAATACACATAAAAAGACAGACAACAAACACAAACAGTTCAATGCATTTTGAAGTAGATAAAAATTCATGAAAGGACATGCAGCATCGTGCTTCTCAGTTTTGCTTCTTGGTAGCATTTCCAACATATCCTCCATATTTATTTTGCAGATTTTTCCACCTACTGAAAGGATTGAGAACATAAATGATCAATACTGGACCTTGCGTGCAGAGGAGGTACGCCGAATATTCTGTTGTTGGTTTCCTTTGTTTTATGCAGAAGAGCAGTTCTGATTTTGCTGGGATATGCAGTTAGGGGTGACTCTGCATCTATTTGAATGTTTCAGTGAAATCTTTGTGATTGTCTCATTTCTTCCCAACTAGATCATCCAGTATACTTTGATGAAATAATTATATGGGCTCTCACTCTCTTTGCTTTAAATCTGTTCAAACCTATCTTAGATGTCGTTGATATGCCGTAGGTGTGTTTCGCTTGCTATAATTGCTCTACCCAATGCAAAAACTGGCAAGCATGAGATACACATCATTCTTTTTTTTTGATAACCGTGGTGTCCGGGCCACACATTTTCATTCTGACAATAGGAAACTTATGTTTTTCTATTTTGGGTATGGAAGAGTTTATCTAATTTTGGTTTGGGAATTTAGTTATAAGGTTTTATTATTCCGTAAACCCAATCTAGATATCAAATTCACAGTCCTGGGATGGAAATTTGCAGTTCAGTTGCCTAAAAAAATTGCACAAAGAATGGTTTTTCCTGTCAAAGATATCTGCAGAATCATGTGCCAGTTGATATTTTTATGTGTCCTTACCAGAAACATATGTGAACATCATGAAGAAAAAATTGCAATTAAGTGCGGCAATGTGCTAATGAAGCAGCTTCTATTCAACCGGACAAATGTCTTTCTGGAGAGCTAGTCCCTTGTTAATCATTAATGGGCAGCTGTACTCTGGGGAGATTAATGTGTTGATTAAGGGAAGCAGGGGTGATTAGAGGGTTGTAGTCAGAACTCTTTGTGGCTGGAGAAGTTAAGGGTCCTGCGGATGGACTTAACTTTGATTTTTACTGACACGAATGATGAGGTTTTTGTTGTTAGTTGTTGTTGTCATATTTTGCGAATAAAGTGTGTACTGGTGGATGACTGCACTTCTTTCCCTTAATGTTGTGGTGCTGCTGTGCGGGCAGGGTTTAGTATCTGTGGTCCAGCTGGTCCAATAGGCTTTGATTAGGTCACTGGTGTTGTCCTGTTTATTTAAGTTTATAGCCTTCAGTTAGAGTTCTTGAAATAGTTGAAGGACATGTCTTAGATGATTATCTAATTGATGACAAGCTTTTCTTATTACAGATCCCCGAAGAGGAGAAAAACCTGGGTCCTCATGATCGCTTGATTCATGTTTACCATTTTATGAAGGACACGACTCAAAATCAAGCAGTAAGTACATGTGTAGAAATTGAAAAGTGCTTATGTAGCAATAGTTACAATCAGTGTATATGGGTGGAAGTTCTTTTCTCAATTAACTATTTCTAATTCCATTCCTTTGCAGCACGTACAAAACTTTGGGGAGCCCTTTTTCCTGGTTATTCATGAGGGTGAGACACTGACTGAAGTTAAAGCCCGCATTCAGAAAAAATTGCAGGTTCCAGATGAGGAGTTTTCTAAGGTACTCAATCTTTCTTGCTTTGCATTCTTGTTTCTATAGTGAGTAATCTTGGAAAATTTCTCTATTCACTTTTAGTGAAGAAGATACATGTGTTTTATTTATTTTACTTATTTACATGTTCTATTTTCACTATGCAGTGGAAGTTTGCGTTTTTGTCCATGGGCCGTCCTGACTATCTCCAGGATTCAGATGTTGTGTCCAATCGCTTTCAGGTATTTGCCCTTTTTCTTTCCATATCTCTCTCTCTCCCTACCCCCTCCTCCTTTCTCTCTCTCTCTCTCTCTCTCTCTCTCTATCTCTCTATCTCTCAATCTCTCTATCGTCCATGTGTATAATGTTCGGTTATTTTGTTCTCCTAACTGGTTTCCAGAGGAGAGATGTTTATGGTGCTTGGGAGCAGTATCTTGGATTAGAGCATGCTGACAATGCTCCTAAAAGGTCATATGCTAGCAACCAGGTATGCTAACAGCTAAAATTTTTGAGGTCTTTTCTTGGTGAGAGATGTCTTTTAACACTGGTTGAGCAACAATTACCCCATCCGTCCACTTAAGGAAACACTTACTCTAGATTTCAACATGCCACTGGACAAGAGAATACTTTTGTATACATGAATATATGCTAACCAGCTAAGATCATAAAAGTACTTCATGATTCTTGGTTGCTTGAAATTGGTTTCTCTTAATCTTTTACCTGTGGGCTCAATGGTATTCTTATATTGAAAATATCACGTATGATTAACCTTTCAAAGATCATTAACATATTGTTTGACTTACCTTTTACAAAGAGAAATAATTCTGAACGTGTCCTTATTTAGTAAGCCAACAGAAAGCTAATTTGATCATGTTTACTACTAATTCATGAGTGATATTACCAGCTTTTAATTGTTGGTGTATAACTGGCTCATATTGGTACTGCAGAACCGACATACTTTTGAGAAGCCTGTTCGGATCTACAACTAATCTTCTAAATGGCTGACCAATATCTTCGATGGGGCATGTAAAATCTTGCAAAGAAGCAGCACTAGCTTCAGCAGAAGATATCAGTGTGGCAGTTGATGCAGGGATGTCTCCGTGGTGGTAATATAACTTTTGCCCTCCGAACGTGGTTAAGCATATGAGCTTACATTCTATTTCAGCAAGCAACACAATATTCGATTCAAATAGGTTTAGGTGGCAGAAACCGTTGATTCAACTGTAATTTTAGGCGATGCACATGATTTTTGGATGGGCCCATGTATAGAGGGTATAGATCTTCGTTTTGACGTTGTCCTGTTTTGTCGTTCCTATTCCTCCCTTTTGACTTTCTCAGTACTCCCATAACTAGATTTCGATGGAACAATAACAATCTAGAGGAACACAAGGCTGGAATATTCTATAGTGATATTGTTGTAGAACAATTGAAAGGGATGAATCACAATTCGATAGTGTCTTTATTTGCAAAATGTCTAACTTATAGTTAGTTAGTTATTAGATTTGTATGATCAATTTGGGTTAATACAAGTCTATTGTGGTTGTCATTTATCAGAACAATTGTACATCTACTTTTTCTGTTTAATTTTGGATGAAATAGAAGTAGCAGAATGCTTATATTCTCTCCCCCGTATTCATTTTGCTTCATCTGTATTTTTCTGCTATAATACGACCAACCCCCTTAAAAATATTCTCCAGATATCGAAAATGTACTCTTGGTTGAATTCTTTAATTCCTCGCAGTCAAACGTTATATTAAGATGCTATATCACTTATTTTGATAAATGTGCAAAATTCAAACTGTAGTATTTACATAATCGTAATAGCGCCCAAATATTCTCACTTTTTCTGATTTTAGTTAAAAATTTAATTTTATGCCCTTGTGACAATGTGCTTCCAGGATTTTGACTTGTTTTTATTTATTTTTAATCTTTGCCACTAGACATTTCCCAGCAATCTCAATCGTCATATGCAAAATAAAAAAGAAAAAGAAAAAAAAAAAGACGGAAAGAAACAGCACTAAATAATGTATTGTACAATTTGTGTATCTTACAAAGAAAAAAAACAGGAAAATAGAGAAACGGACACAACCGATACTGAAAGGGCGCGAAACTCATAACGTTTCTTACATTTTATGATTAATCAAAGACACCTATTATTAGATTCATTGTCTGAGGGATTAATCCAGGTAGGTACACGTTGTCTTCTCGTTTCTGTTTCTTTGCTCTATATTAAGTAATATTTATTTCAATACCAAGTCTGACACTTAAAAAGTTACAGAATATTTATGCTTTGCTATTTGTTTTAATTGAAAATAATTCAATGAATTTCTTTTTCTTCAATCTTTTTTATCCCTTTATGGTAGCAAAATTTTGTTTCCTTTTTCTTAATCTTACTAACTAGGCAATTGTTCACATGGAAATGCATTAATTAAATGCTGATGCTTGGTTTATAATTAGTTTTACCACATCAAATAAGGCGCGTCAAGTGTAAATGTAAAATAATCTAAACACAGAAGTTTCTTGCGTTTACGGTTTGTTATCTGATATTTGTAGATTCGCATATTTAATTCTTTCTGTCCCTTTCTTTAACTGTAAAATATCATGCATGCATATTTTATTCTTTAATAATTCTCTTTTTCTATGCTGTAACCGCTGTTTTATTGGACTCTTCGGCAGCCATATTTACACAAAGAGTTCCTACTAAATGTTAATTCCGACCCAAGTTAAGGAGTATATAATATTATCCTTTTAAGCAAATTCTTTTTAGAAAAAATCCACGATACTTTCTCCCCAAGTAGTTGCCTCCATTTTCCCAACTATTTATACACTTATCAGTTAACCCCATCATCAATTCACGTTACTTCTGCTTGCAGTTTTGTGGAGTTTCAAGCTATCTATAATAACTATTTATATAAGCTTTTATTTTATAAAAAAAGATAATCACAAGCTCTTTACTTTTGGCTTCTGAATTGCTGAGATTTTTCTGCAGATTGAGAACAAAAATGGGTCGACTTCATATACAGAAATGGTTGCTTGTGTTATTGGTTTTGCTATCACAAAGTTCATCATCACAGGGTTGGTTCTTTTCATCTACAACTAATAGCAAGAATGATAATAAACAAGAAAACAGTAAATACTCTTCGAAAAGTCGAATGGTTAAGTTGGTGTCTGAATTCTCAATGGAAGTTTATAAAAATGAAAAGGGACTTAAACTCATCGAAAACGCTAAACAAAAGATGTTAGTCCCTGATTCTTGTTGGCAGAGAGCTTATCAAAGTGTATTTGCTGTGTGTTCAAAAGCTCTTCCTGATGAAGAATTAAGGTCTAGACTTTCTTGGAATTTATGTGATTGTTTTCAGCAGCATACTGGAAGATCTCCTTTGCCTTATTGTGATGCAAAATCACCAATGACAAATTGTCTCAAGAAAATAGATACTGATGTTCTGAAAATTTATTTGGAGTTCCTTCTTGAAATTGGTGCAATTTGCCATCAGTTGCAGTAAGTTTTTACTATTTTTCCACTTTGAATATAAAGGGCAGCCCGGTGTATGTGCGGGGTCCAGTGAAGGGCCAAACCACAAGGGTTACGCAGCCTTACCCTACATGTATTTTTGCAAGAGGCTGTTTGTACCGCTCGAACCCGTGACCTCCTTGTCACATGGTAGCAACTTTACCGGTTACGCCGAGGCTCCAATTCTTTTTTTCCACCTTGAATATCTTCTCCTTTTTTGCTTTAGTGAAAGTTAATATTGAGGTCTTATGCTTTTTCAATAATTGCAGGATGGATGCATGGAAGTTTTCAATAGAGAGTTTGGTGAACAATTTGCAAATTTCTGCTGAATTTGCTGAGGAAAAACTAGAGAACATGTTACAAGTAGGGGAATTGCTATTACAAAACTCGAAAAATGTACAAGAATCTTTAGCCTCGATTGATGTTCGAACTCAACAAGTAGTAGAGACTTCCAAGAATATTGAGGACAGTGTAAACTCTGTGTCGAGGCAGTCAGAAGCAATTTTGGAGCAATCAAAAGGAATAGCAGCTTCACAGTTAGAGTTGAGCGAAGGGCAGGCGATAATGAAGGAGACTTTGCAGGAAAACATGGCAATGGTTCATGAATCTTACAGTAATTTAGATCATGGGATTAATAGATTAGTTAATGGAACTGAGGAAATTGAGAATAAGATTGTGAAAGTTGGGGATGAAATGACTTCTAGGATGGAAAAATTACAGACTAAAGCTGATGATATTGGGAATATTGCTGGCCAAGCTTTGGATAAACAGAAACAACTTTTGGATGGACAATCTGAAGCTATTAATGGCCTTGAACTCCTCACTAAAACTCAGTCTCAAGCAATGGAAGAGAGCAGGTAAAACCATTGACGATAACTTGTGCGATTCTCATATATACACTATTTACGCTGTCAGTGCAATTTAACTGGTTATAGCAAGTTATTACTCTATATTTTCTAGGTACTATAACACGGTTGAAAAGGGGAACCTTGGAGAAACAATAAAGTTGTCTCCACATGACCTATAGGTCACGCGTCGTGGAATTAGCCACTGATGCTTGCATCAGGGTAGGCTGCCTACATAACACCCCCTTGGGGTGCGACCCTTCCCGGGATCCTGCGTGAACGCTGGATTCTTCGTATTCCGGGCTGCCCTTTTATGTCACGGTTGATATGTAGGTTACTTGTTGTTGACCAAATTTGTAGGCTGATGTATTGCACTATCTTAATACTTTTGCAGGGGAACTCTGCAACAGTTGGCTCAATTCGGGCACGAGCAACAAGAGGAGCTTCTTAAACGGCAAAAACAACTCCAACAAACACATGATCATCTTGTTGAGAAATCAAAAACTATATTAGCTGCTCAGGTTTGTTAATTCATATTAAGAAAAGCTTCTTTAAGTTAGTATAATATCACCATTGTCTTAGATTTCTAGTACTAGTTCATGAATTTCTTTAATTGTGTCAACAGGAAACCTTTGAGTCTAAACAAGCAAGCATGTTCCTTGCCATAGACAAGTTGTTCGCATTGCACAACGCCATGCTTCTTGAATCAAGATTGATCAAAGCGTTCTTGCTCTATTCGTTGTCAATCTTTCTTATCTACATGTTCACTAGCACGAAACAGACTTATAATGTGAGACCTAGACTTTACATAGGTAAGTATCACTTCTTTCTTTTTTCCAAACTATATTGCTTTCTTCTAAATCCTCTTGTGCTCATTGCTGCTTCATCATTTCTGGTTTTTTATAGGGTTATGCCTCACATTCTTGATTGAAGTAGCCATACTTCGATATGGAACAAGTGAAATCGATGATCAAGCGTGGACTGTGAGCATAGTTAGGTCTCTATTTGTGTTACTCGCGTCGTGCCAACTTCTATATTCCATTTGGACATACAGGTACAAACAATAGAAAAAAAACTTAATCTTCTCTTTTTAGCATAGCAAATTTTCATAAAAATTCTACATATCTTCTTATTATGCAATTACCTGTGTTTCTTGAGTCGAGGGTCTATCGAAAACAACCTCTCTACCTTCACAAGGTAGAGGCAAGGTCTGCGTATGCACTATCCTTCCCAGACCCCACTTGCGGGACCGCACTGGGTATGCCGTTGTTGTTGTTGTTTATCTTCTTTTTGTGCATACATGTTGCAGAGATTATGAAGTGTTGAATCATCAAATGTTACTGACACTAGTGGAGAAGGTTAATGGAATTCAGAAACAAAAGAAGTACTTATCATATGAAATGGAGAATGAGGATTCAGATAGTGATGTGGATTGGTGTTCTTGGATTGAAGCTGAATTACCAGAAGATGTTGACAAATTAAAGGATCCTGACTTTGTATATCCTGAAGAAGTTGCTGAGAATTCAGTTGGAAACATGTCAATTACAAGAAGATATAACCTGAGGAATCACCACCTTTTGACAAATTGAAGATATTAACAATTTTTTTCCACCCATCTTATATGTTTATAGTAATAGGAAAACCATACAAACTGTTGATTCAGTGTTTTCTTTTATAGTAGTTATATGTATTACTAGTAATTCTGGGACTTGATTATTTGTTTGGAACTTATTCAGTTGCTTTTGTTTATGGATTATTCTTGTATTAGACAAACTAATGAAGTTATTCTCATAGTGGAAATATGTGTTAATTACTTGTGTAATGTGAATCCTTCAACCAATGATAGCTTTTGAGTTGTGGCCTAAAATCTATGGAAAAATGGCATTGTATAGCCGCTCTCAAAATAATAGCTGATAAATATATATATATTCTATGTATTTTTTGTACACACATACACACACATACACACTTCAGTAGTCTGAGAGTGGCTTCTCGAGCTTGGAGGCTTCTATCAACCATGTCCAATTGAGAATCAAAACTCATGTAAGGAAGTAAGGGGGTGGGGGGTGGGGGTGGGGGTGGGGTGGGGTGGGGTTTCTGGACCATAAACTGCCTCATAAGGTGTCATATTAGTGCTGGAATGGTAAGTGATGTTGTACCACCACTCTGCCAAAGGCAACCACTGTGGCCATGCTTTTGGTTTCTCAAATGCCATGCAACGAAGGTAGCATTCCACACATCTATTGACGACCTCTGTTTGGCCATATGTTTGAGGGTGGTAAGCTGTTGAAGTCAATAGGGAAACCTTCTGCAATCTGAACAACTCCTTCCAGAATTTGCTTGTGAAGACAACATCTCTATCTGATACTATAGATTTGGGCATTCCATGAAGTCTAAACACTTGATCCATGAACACTTGAGCTACATCCAAGGCAGTGTAGGGATGTTTGAGGGCTATGAAATGGGCAGCCTTGCTCAATCGATCCACTACTACAAAAATTACCTCCTTCCCATCAGCCTTAGGAAGGCCCTCAATAAAATCCGTTGAAATATCTTGCCATACCTTATCCGGAATAGGTAGAGGTTGAAGTAGCCCAGGATAAGCCACAGTTTCATTCTTGCATTTCTGACAAACATCACAGCTCCTTACATGAGTATGAACATCCTGCTTCATCTTCTTCCAATAGAAATCCTGTTTGATCCTCTTCAAGGTGGCTGTAATTCCAGAGTGGCCACCTATAGGACTATCATGGTAAAAGGATAGCAGCTTAGTTCTGATTGCATTATCAGCACCAACCATCAGTTTGTTCTTTCTGCTCAGTATCCCATTCTGGAATCTGTAATAAGGTTTGGTGGTCTGCCTATTTTGTATAGACTGTATAAGTTGTTGGAGTGCAGGATCTTTGCTCCATGAAGCTTTGACTGAATCCAAAATGTCTGAATGGACACTAGAGTTGGATAGCTTCTTCCTTCCTAGACAATGCATCAACTACAATGTTCTCCTTTCCCTTTTTGTAAGCTATGGAGTAATCATAACCAAGTAACTTGACTAGCCATTTTTGTTGACTGGGGGTAGTAATCCTCTGCTCCAACAAGTATTTAAGACTATGGTGATCAGTCTTGATGATGAATGGCCTTCCCAGCAAGTAGGGCCTCCACTTTTGTACAGCATAGACCAATGCCAACAGCTCCCTTTCATATATTGATAGAGCCTTATTCTTGTCTGATAGTCCCTTGCTGAAGAATGCAATTGGTTTGTTATCTTGAGCCAAAACAACTCTAATTCCTCCACCAGAAGCATCAGTTTCTACTGTGAACTGTTTTGAAAAGTCTGGAAGGGCTAAGACATGAGCTGAAGTGATTGCTTTCTTCAGTTCTTCAAATGCATTAGTTGCTGCAGGATTCCATTGGAAATTACCCTTTTTGAGTAGATCGGTTAGGGGTCTTGCAATGATGCCATATCCTTTGATGAACCTCCTGTTGTCACACCTCCTTTTTTACACACCTACCCCGAAGGATAATGTATAAGGGAGTTTTTCCATTTAAAGTAACATTATTCAAAATGGGATTATTTATTTATTTTTCAGAGTCGCCACTTGGGATAGGATTGGTTTTTGGTGTCCCAAGTCACCGGTTTAACTTGAATCCCAGATCGAGGAAAATTTCGACTTCCCATTTGGAGTCTGCGAACCAGAAATTCTGAATAAGGAATTCTGTTGACCCGAGGGAAGGTGTTAGGCACCCCCGGATCCCGTGGTTCTAGCACGGTCGCTTAAACTATTGTAAATGGCTAAATATTTGATTTTAATACATGTTATAACTTATGTACCTTTTTTTTAAACTTTAAACCACTTTTATTATTATTTTAAAGAGAATTACAACGTCGTGAAAATGCGCCTCGAACCACGTCACATAAATGCACCCGCGATTTTCGACACATTTCGACTCCGTTGAGATTTGGATTTGGGTCACATAAATGTGCACCCGTATTTAGGAAGGTAAAATTACTTAAAAGCGCGCCTAAAGCGACTAGCGTATTATAAACTTCGCGGGAGGCCGTGAAATTCGCTAAATGGCACGTCCCAAATCCTAAGTATTTTTAGTCAAGCATTGAATGAGGGCCCCGCAATTTACGTTTTATTTGGCGAGGCTCGTCTCATTTATTATTTATAAACCAATCCTAAAGTAAACTAGATTTTCTATTTAATTTGTCTCTAAAATAAAGAAGAAATCCTAATTAATTAAATTATTTAAGGATTACTACATTTGGGTCCATGAACTCAATACATTCCAACCTTCAACCACTTTGGGCCTTGAAAATGGCCTACGTAGAGACACTACAACCTAGATATACACAGAATGGCTGACCGGTCGTAGGCTCGGGCCCAGGTCCAAACGAACTCATAATCAAAACAGGACCTGGGCTGCCTGTTGGGGTATCAGAGCCCAAACTGCTTGGAACAGGCTGATGGTAGGATCAAACGAAGCCTCAATTCAGTTGGACTAAATGCTTACTGAAATTAACCCACGTTGTTCTATTCAAATTAACAAGATAATAACCATTTGAATTCCAGACCAAGGCTCAGATTACTTTAACTATTTGGCTACTGGTGAGTTCCTAAATACCATTAAAGGTGCAAAACAAACTTAGAAATATGGATGGAATTTGACAATCATAGTTCATAACATTGTGACGACCCGACCCGTCGTATCAGGTATTACTACCCCGTTTTCCTCATTTATTACTTCTTCATGTTTCATTACTGGTACGTGGCGAGTTAGAGTTGATTCAGATTGGTTTTGATAAGAAATGAGACACTTAGTCTTTTTTAAGAAGACTTAAGTTGGAAAAGTCAACCGGACGTTGACTTATGAGTTAGAGGGCTCGGATGTGATTTCCGGTGATTCGGTTAGCTTCGGGAGATGATTTGTGACTTGGGAGCTTGATCGGAATTTATTTTGGAGGTCCGGTGTAGAATTAGGCTTGAATTGGCGAAGTTAGTATTTTGGCGAATTTCGGTTGGCAGGTGAGATTTTGATCCGAGGGTCGGAATGGAATACCGAGAGTTGCAGTAGCTCCGTTAGGTGATTTTGGATATGTGTGCAAAATTTCAGGTCATTCGGACGTCGTTTGGTTGGGTTTTTGATCGAATGCGTAATTCAGAAGTTTTTAAGAAACTTAGGCTTGAATCCGATGTGAATTGATGATTTCAGTGTTGTTAGGTGTGTTTTGATGATTGGAACAAGTTTGGATGATGCTTTGGGACATGTTAGTGCCTTAGGTTGAGGTCCCGGGGACCTCGGGGTGATTTCGGAGGGCTCAACGGAGGTTTTGAACTTGGAAGTTATTGCAGATTTTTGCCCAGCTGTTGCAGACCTTCGCGTTCGCAGCCTTAGGAGCGCGTTCGCGATGAGGAGTTGTGCAGACCATCGCGTTCGCGAGGGCTACTTCGCGTTCGCGTAGAAGGGGCCTGGGGCCCTGCCTGGTTTGTGCATCGCGTTCGCGGTTGGTTGAACGCGTTCGCGTAAGAGGGTGAGCGGGAGCATCGCGTTCGCGGACCTGGAGTCGCGTTCACGTAGAGGTAATTTGTGGTCAACGGAATTTGTTCATTGCGAACGCGGGGGTGTTGACTGCGTTCGCGTAAGGTAAAACCTGGGCGTCCAGAGGGGCTTTTTATATTATTTCATCCGCGACCCCATTCATTATTTCCTCCATTGTTGACCACCTTAAGAGCTTTTTGGTAGAAATTGAAGAGGATTTTGACGGGAATCGATTGGAGGTAAGTCTCGTGACCTAGAACGTCATTTTTTTTGAAGAATCAACCTTTAATTCTTGGGAACTTGGGTAAAAATTGGAAGAACATGGGCTTGGTTTTTGAAATAAAAATTTGGGATTTGAAAGGGCATTTGAACTCCGATTTTGGTAAACTTGATATGTACGGACTCGTGGCAAGACGACGAATCCGGTGATGTGAATTTCGTAATTTTTTGAGAAGTGGGCCCGGAGCTCGGGTTTTGCCAACTTCGTGATTTTCGATGTTTTTCGAGTCTTTTTGATTGGGTTATGTTTCCTTAGCATATTGTGATGTATTCGCTCTGATTTTGGTTAGATTTGGCACGCGTGGAGGCCAATTTGAGGGGCAAAGGCATCGCGGGTTTGAGATTTTACCGGTTCGAGGTGAGTAATACTTGTAAATGATATCCTGAGGGTTTGAAACCCCGGATTTGCACATCATAGTGCTGTATTGTGGTGACTTGCACGCCAGGTATGAGCGTGGGGTAGAGCACCGTTGGGGATTGTGACTTGGTCCGTCCCGGTTATTGATTTTACTGCGTAATTGACTGAAACCTACTTGATGCTATCGTGATTTAGGTTGATTGCCATGTTTTGGGCTCCGTGCTGATTATTTGAATCCTTTAGGGATTATTATCACTGTTTTCATGACACTTAGCATATAAAATGATTTCAGTCCTGAGTTAAACCCTGTTTTGAAATGTGCAGTCATATTGCTAAAGTTTAAAGACTTAAATTGCATTTTTCTGATGTTTTGAGTTAAAAGCTATTACTTGACATTGCCCGAGTGGCTCATTTGCATGTTCTGGATTGAGGATGGATCGGGCTGCACGCCGCAGCGATGCTATGATGATATTGCGCTTGGGCTGTAGGAGCCCCTCCGGAGTCTGAACCCCCACAGTGAGCGCGGGTACCCAAATGGATCGGGCTGCACGCCGCAGCGGTCATATGCATTGCATTGCATTCATGCATTGGTTCCTGTTTGTAATACGTGTCATGATATTCAGCACTCTCATTTCATTGGCATTCATGCTACATCTTGCACTGTTTACCAAACGCCCCAGTGTTAATTGTTAGTGGAGTGATGTGCCCGAGGGGCTGACTTATGTGCGGACTTGCACTATCTGATTACGCATTCATTTGCTTGACTGTTGTAAAAGGATATTTTCCAAAGAGGTTTTTAAACTGAGCCAGATATTTTCTAAAGGATTTTTCACGGTTTTACTGTTTTCTCAAAGGGTTGTACTGTCCTATATAGCATGATGGAGTGCTCTTACGTGATTTCTTGTCTCTCAGTTATTATTTACTCTTATTACCACTGAGTTGGAAGTACTCACTTTACTCCCTGCACCTCGCGTGCAGTTGTAGGTATTGTTTACCCGGTAGCGGGTTATTAGCGGACTGAAGGTAATACTAATGTAGCTGAGCAAGGTGACCGCCAGCGTTCGCGGCACCGGACTTCTTTTGGATTCCAGATTTCATTTTATATATAAATGACCCTGTAGTCGTGTTCCTACCTCTTAGATGCTCGTGACTTGTGACACCCCGGTCGGGTTATGTGAGGTTGAAAATACCGATTATATTATGGCCGTTAAGTTGTATTATTCTATTCACTTATGTTTAGTAACTGTTAAAGAAATGATTTGGGTAAGTTGGCTGGCCTTGTCTTCACGAGAGGCGCCATCACGACCGGGTATGAGAATTGGGTCGTGACAAGTTGGTATCTGAGCCTAGGTTACTAGGTCTCACAAGTCATGAGCAGGTTTAGTTGAGTCTCGCGGATCGGTACGAAGACGTCTGTATTTATCCTCGAGAGGCTGCAGAACCTTTAGGAAAACTTCCCATTCTTGGAATTCTTATCGTGCGTACTTGATTCAGCTTGAGATAAAACTCTTGAAATTCCTTCCACACGTCTGTATGCGCACGTGAGCGCTTAGTATTATATGTGCCTTGATGATTTGTGATTCCCCGATCGAGGGGCGAGAGGTAATCTTTGTGAGTATGTTGGGCCAGTCTGAAGGATTTGAGGCCGGATCCTTGCCTATGGCTTGAGCACCGAGGTGCTGATTGTGTGAGCAAATGTTTTGAACTTATATGTTCAGTATTGCCCCTATTAGCCGGAATGGCGGTTTGGTATTCATGTGATGAGTATGTTAGTACTGCGAGATGTAATTATATGACTTAGTAGTGACGAAGAAGTCTGCTGGTCAATAGATGAACTGATGAGTGTTTGATTCCTATTGTGATTTGTTGTGTAGCCCCGAGTTATGGGCGCGTGAAGAACATTGCCGTACCTCCTAGTTGGGAAGTGAAGTGCATTGCATGCGGCGGTATGAGTTCGGACTCAGGAAGACTAATGACTGAGTAGCGTATATGATGGTGAAAGGTATGCTGAAGTACTAAATTGAGGCGAAGCAGGGGACATCTCCTGCGGAGTGTTCTTGAGTGGTATGTTCGTTACGTGTATGTTAGAAGATCTCATGTGTAATTGAAGGGTATGTGTTGAAATTTAAAAATTCGGGTCACTTAAGAGAGTGGACTCAGTTGATGTAGGGATAAATGCGAGGGTTGTAGAGGATTTCAGTACTAGATGATCTGTGTTTTCACAAACTTGTAGATGATTTGAGTCTAATCTCACTATGACATTGTGGCATCATTGGAGTAATAGTGTTATGAGTTGTTAAGTGTGTCTTGATATATGGCTTCGAGCCAAGTTGGGGAGGTTGCTGTTGATTAGCTGATGCACGGTTATGTGCTATGTTGGTTACGTCTCGAGGTATGCTGGCGAATCGGTTCTAGTTGCAGAAATTGAGCCGAGGATGGGCGAGTGAAGCAAAATTTCGACAAAGGTTATATTATGTTCCATAGGGTATGAGAATTTCGGAATGTCTAGAGTTGTTGTTGGTAAAGAATGCTCGGTGCATAGAGCAGGAAGTTGTTTGGTTGTATTGGGATGAGGGTCTCATTTTACGGTATCGGAGTGTCAATAAAGCACGAGTGGTTCTGTTCGTTAAATCAGGTAATTTGCAGATGAATAAGAGAGAATGACTCTCGAGAATGGTCTTAATGTGTTCAAGAATCTACATGTAGCGCTCAGATGTTTTAAGGTGGTGTATGTGACTAAAGACAGTGTTTTCAATAGAAAATATCAAGACTTGTGGTATTTTTATGTTGATCATGGGATCCTATGTGTCGATACCTGGAAAGAGAAGCGAATTTAGATTCGCAGAAAGTTCTCAGAGTGAAGTATTCTGGAATGTGGTATTTCTGGGAAACAATTGAGAGAGTATTCAGTGGCCTATAGACAGTGTGGTCTTATGTTCGAGTCTCGTGTGGTAAGCTCGGATTGAGGCATTGTGATGCTACAGCGAGGGAGAAATATCAAGTGGATGATGAATCAAAAAGGGAAATTAGATAGATGGAATAGCTTGATAGTAGACCGAATCGGTATGGTAAGGATGTGATTAATTCTTCGTATGTGTTCGAGGTAATGGGCTTTTACAGATATTGTGCAACAAGGCTCTTGAGTTCTGACAGCTTGCTTAGCTTGGTTTGGGTAGAAGGATTCAGTCCTGACAGTTTAGCTTGTGCAATGGAATTGGGGGAGAGTTCTTGATAAGTTTTACCGTGGTTTAGAGACGTATAAATTGCCTATGGGCATGCGAAGCATGGAATGTGTAATGATTTCTCTTCTTGATGGGATTGATGGAGAGTTCTTGACCAGTGGAGTACGTAGATGTAGGGGTGTACGTGAGGCGGTTTGGTTCGGTTTTTTATTAAACCAAAATCAAACCAATTATGTCGGTTTACTAAATTGATAATCAAATCAAACCAACATAACCTCGGTTTTTTCGGTTTCGGTTTTTGTCGGTTTTTTTCGGTTTCTTCGGTTTTTCGGTTTATTTTCGGTTTTGTCTTTTAGTTATATTATGCTTGAAAAAGAGATCAAATAATCACCAATTGCCTGCATGATTACTATTCATCACAATAATATACGAGGAATAGCAATTGTTCGTATGAATGATACTTCCGACTCCGAGACATTCCATAATAGAGACAACAAACAGTTGATAAACCAAAAGCTACAACCCAACTTGTTGCACCACAAAAAATATTAAGTTAATTAAAGTTGGCCAAGACAAAAGCTAGAAATAAGCAACAAGCAGCCAAGTACCATGAATTAAGCGCACCTGTAAGCAAAAAGTTAAAATATAGCACCTGTAAGCAAAAGTTAAAATATGTTAGGCTTATCAGCTTAAAGAAAAAAAAGGAGATATTCCTGCAGACACACTGCCCCACTNGGATGCTGTTGCAGGCCACTTTTGGCCTTCCCGTTCGCGGAGGTGCCCATCGCGTTCGCGTAGTTGTGGTTTCTGGGTCATCGAGTTCGCGATCGTGGCCTCGCATTCGCGTAGAAGGGCTGGGGACCCTGCCTAGTTTGTTCATCGCGTTCGCGATGAGGGAGTTGCGTTCGCGTAAGAGGACGTTCCTGTGCATCGCGTTCGCGTTTGGAGTATCGCGTTCGCGTAGGAGGTTAAGCTGGACCATCGCGTTCGCGTGAGGGTCGACGCGTTCGCGTAGGGTATCGTTTGGTCAAAGGAAAGTTGGCCTTCGCGAACGCGGGGTGTTGACCGCGTTCGCGTAGAGGAAAAGCTGGGCGACAGAAGGGTTTAATTATGATGTTTCATCCGCGACTCATTCATTGTTTCCTCCATTGTTGAACCACCTCAAGAGCTTTTGGTGGAAATTGAAGAGAGTTTTGACGGGAATTGATTGGAGGTAAGTCTCATGACCTAGAAACGCTATTTTATTGAAGAATCAACCTTTAATTCTTGGAAAATTGGATATAAATTTGAAGAACTAGGGCTTGGGTTTTTAAATAAAATTTTGGATTCGAAGGGGCATTTGAACTCCGATTTTGGTAAATTTATATGTACGGACTCGTGGCGAGACGAGGAATCCGGTAATGTGAATTTTGTAATTTTTTGAGAAGTGGGCCCGAGGCTCGGGTTTTACCAACTTCGTGAATTTTGGTGTTTTTCGAGTCTTTTCGTTGGGTTATATTTCATTAGCCTATTGTAATGTATTCGTTGTGGTTTTAATCAGATTCGGCGTGCGAAGAGGTTGATTTGAAAGGCAAAGGCATAGCGAGCTAGACTTGTGGCCGGCTTGAGGTGAGTAATAGATGTAGATGATGACCTGAGGGTTTGAAACCCCGGTATATCACATTGTGACGCTATATTGAGGCGAGACACGTACTCTATGACGAGTGCGGGGTCGATTGTGACTGGGGATTGTGACCTAGTCCGTTCCGAATTATGTTCGTACTGCGTTCTTGACTAGAATTTGTTTGGTAATTATCCTACTTGGAGTTTATGAATTGTTTGGGGCTTTGTGCCTATCATGTGCATCCTTCAGGGATCCTTATCACTGCTTCCATGATGCTTAGCATATTTCATGATATCAGTCCTGATTAGACACTGCCTCGAAATGGTTAGTAAATAAATAAAGGTTTAAACACTTAGCTCTAAAATTCCTAATAATTGAAACTAAAATGAATAATTTGACTGTGCCCGATTGGCTTGCATGCATATATATACCTGGACTGAGTGTGGATCGGGTTGCACGCCGCAGCGAATGTTACGATGATATTGCGCTTGGGCTGTAGGAGCCTCTTCGGAGTCTGAACCCCCACAGTGAGCGCGGGTACCCAAATGGATCGGGCTGCGCGCCGCAGCGGTCATGTGCATTGCATTGCATTCATGCATTTATACCTATTTGTCTTATTTGTCTTGGTATTGTTGTTGTTCCACCGTTTTATGTGCTGAATCGCTGATTATAGCTTTATATTGTAATATTTCGGGATTTTTTACTTTCAGCCATTATATATGTTTATTACTCACTGAGTTGGAAGTACTCACTTTACTCATTGCACCTCGCGTGCAGTTGCAGGTATTGTTCACCCGCTAGCGGGTGATTAGCGGACTGAAGGTAATACTAACGTAGCTGAGCAAGGTGACCGCCAGCGTTCGCGGCACCGGACTTCATCTTTTGGATTCCAGATTTCATTATATATATATATATGACCCTGTAGTTGTGTTCCTACTTCTTAGATGCTCGTGACTTGTGACACCCCGGTCGGGTTATGTGGGGTTGAAAATACTGATTATTATGGCCGTTAAGTTGTATTATTCTATTCACTTATGTTTAGTAACTGTTAAAGAAATGCCTAGCATCAGTGTTGGGCGCCATCACGATTGGGTATGGGAATTGGGTCGTGACAAAGAGTTTTTCCAATTAAAGTGACAAATTTTAGTAGGGATTATTTTATTTGAATCCCTAGTAAAAGGAAGGTTTGACTCTATTTTTTATCGGTCCGCGAAAACAAAGTTCGGATAAGGAATTCTGTTGACCGAGGAGAAGGTTCAAGGCATTCCGCGAGTCCCGTGGTTCTAGCACGGTCGCTTTATTGACTTACAACTTGGCTTAAATTAATTTTTGACAAACTGTGATTTATATGATTTTCGTGTTTTACCATTCCGCTTTCATCTCTTGATTATTATAATTATTAAAAATATTTGAGTAATAAGATATCATAATCACACTACGCAGGTGAATGCGTGATCAAGATAAAATTTATTAATTTAGTCATAACAGCGCTACGCAAGCGAATCCGCAGTCATGACAAAGAATATTAACACGTTATTACTTTTGGAAACAAATTGCTACATTTGAGAAAATTAATTCTTTTTGAAATTTATTAAATGTCATCTACCGCACTACGCAAGCGAATCCGCGGTTATGACAAAAAGATTTAGATATTAATTAAAACTATTGAATATGATTTGAAATTGATGAATTAACTTATTAATTGTTAAGCATCACGCTACTCAAGCGAGTCCGTGAATGAAAAATAAAATTAATTGACTTATCATCATTGCGCCTTGCAAGCAAATCCGAAATCGTGATAATCAATTATTTGTAGTACTTTTAGAAATTTACTACATTTGAGAAAACTAATTAATCTCACAAATCAACACCTTGGACCTCAAATGGTTTCTCAACTAAATCAAAACTCCATTCCCATAGCCACAATATTCAAAATTAATGGCCCAAACACATAACACCTACAACTAAACTGAAGAACTTCAAATGTGTGAACAAAATTGAACTTCAAATTTGTAAAATTAAGAACAAAGCAGTGGATCNTATGCGAGATAGGGTGATGAGGGATCACCCCGGGTATATGCTTGGAAAAGTTATTCAGCTGTTGGTTAGCTTCTAGGACAACTCTGAGTACGCTCGAGGACGAGCGTTGGTTTAAGTTGGGGAGGATGTGACGACCCGACCCGTCGTCTCATGTATTACAGCCCCATTTTCCCTAATTATTGCTTCTTCATGTTTCATTATTGCCATCGGGTGAGTTAGAGTTGAATTGGATTGGTTTGGATAGGAAATCAGACACTTAGTCTCTTTAAGGAAGGCTTATGTTGGAAAAGTCAACCGGATGTTGACTATTGAGTTAGAGGGCTCGGATGCGAATTCCGGTGATTCGGCTAGCTTCGGGGGATGATTTGTGACTTAGGAGTGTGATCGGAAGTGAGTTTGGAGGTCCGGAGTAGAATTAGGCTTGAATTGGCGAAGTTAGGATTTTGGCGAATTCCGGTGGATAGGTGAGATTTTGATCCGAGGGTCGGAATGGAATTCCGAGAGTTGCAGTAGCTCTGTTAGGTGATTTTGGATATGCGTGCAAAATTTCAGGTTATTCGGACATCGTTTGGTCGGGTTTTTGATCGAATGCGTATTTCGGAAGTTTATAAGAAACTTAGGCTTGAGTCCGAGGTGATTTGATGGTTTTAGCGTTGTTTGATGTGTTTCGAGGATTGGAACAAGTTTGTATGATGTTTTGGGGTATGTTGGTGTTTTTGGTTGAGGTCCCGGGGGCCTCGGGGTGATTCCGGGTGATCAACGGAAGGATTTTTGGACTTTGAGTGTTGCAGAAAATGCAACAGCAGTTGCAGGCTATTTTAAGCCTTCGCGTTCGCGTGGCAAGAGTCGCGGACGCGTAGAGTAAGGTTGAGGGGGCAGGAAGTTGTTCATCGCGTTTGCGTTAGGGCTACGCGTTCGCGTAGGTTAAGGGCAGTGGTGCATCGCGCCGCATGACTGGGCACGCGTCCGCGTAGAAGAAAAATAGAGGGCCAGTTGGATGTTCAACGCGTTCGCGTTGACTGGCCGCGTTCGCGTGAGTGTGGAGGCCTAAGCCTTCGCCTTCGCGGGGGACCAGACTCGTTCGCGAAGGGTATTTTTGGTCAGCTGAAATTTTGGTCATCGCGAACGCGAGGGAGTCTCGCATTCGCATAGAGCAATCTGGGCAGTTACAGAAGGGTTTTATATAACATTTCATCCGCGACCCATTTGGTATTTCCTCCATTTTTGAACCACTTCAAGAGCTTTTGGGTAGAAATTGAAGAGAGTTTTGACGGGAATCGATTGGAGGTAAGTCTCGTGACCTAGAAACGCTATTTTATTGAAGAATCTACCTTTAATTCTTGGAAAATTGGGTGAAAAATTGAAGAACTAGGGCTTGAGTTTTTAAATGGGAAAATTGGAATTTGAGGGAGCATTTGGACTCCGATTTTGATGAATTTTATATGTACGGACTCGTGGCGAGACGAGGAATCAGGTGATGCAAATTTCATAATTTTTCGAGAAGTGGGCCCGGGGCTCGGGTTTTGCCAACTTCATGATTTTTGATATATTTCGAGTCTTTTCGATTGAGTTATGAATCATTAGCCTATTGTGACGTATGCCTTATGGTTTTGGTTAGACTCGACGTGCGTGGAGGCCGGTTTGAGGGGCAAAGGCGTCGCGAGCAAGAGATTTCACCGGTTCGAGGTGAGTAATACTTGTAAATGATATCCTGAGGGTTTGAAACCCCGGATTTGCACATCATAGTGCTGTATTGTGGTGACTTGCACGCCAGGTATGAGCGTGGGGTAGAGCACCATCGGGGATCGTGACTTGGTCCGTCCCGGTTGTTGATTTTACTGCGTAATTGACTGAAACCTACTTGATGCTATCGTGATTTTGGTTGATTGCCATGTTTTGCGCTTCGTGCCGATTATTTGAATCCTTTAGGGATTATTATCACTGTTTTCATGGCACTTAACAAATTAAATGATTTCAGCCCTGAGTTAAACCCTGTTTTGAAAATGTGCAGTCATATTGCTAAAGTTTAAAGACTTAAATTGCATTTTTCTGATGTTTTGAGTTAAAAGCTATTACTTGACATTGCCCGAGTGGCTCATTTGCATGTTTTGGACTGAGGATGGATTGGGCTGCACGCCGCAGCGATGCTATGATGATATTGCGCTTGGGCTGTAGGAGCCCCTCCGGAGTCTGAACCCCCACAGTGAGCGCGGGTACCCAAATGGATCGGGCTGCGCGCCGCAGCGGTCATGTGCATTTCATTGCATTCATGCATCGATTCCTGTTTGTACTACGTGTCATGACATTCAGCACTCTCATTTCATTGGCATTCATGCTACTTCTTGCACTGTTTACCAGGCGCCCTGGTGTTAATTGTTAGTGGAGTGCTGTGCCCGAGGGGCTGACTTATGTGCGGACTTGCATTATCTAAATACGCATTCATTTGCTTGACTGTTGTAAAAGGATATTTTCAAAAGAGGTTTTTAAACTGAGCCAGATATTTTCTAAAGGATTCTTCACGGTCTTACTGTTTTCTAAAATGGGTCGTACTGTCCTATATAGCATGATGGAGTGCTCTTATGTGATTTCTTGCCTCTCAGTTATTATTTACTCTTATTACTCACTGAGTTGGAAGTACTCACTTTACTCCCTGCACCTCGCGTGCAGTTGCAGGTATCGTTCACCCGGTAGCGGGTTATTAGCGGATTGAAGGTATTGTTATTGTAGCTGAGCAAGGTGACCGCCAGCGTTCGCGGCACCGGATGTTGTCTTTTATTTTCCAGAAATTTTACTTGTATATATTTATTGGCCTGTAGTTGTGTTAAGGTTTCCTTAGATGCTCGTAACTTGTGACACCCCGGTCGGGTAGTAATTAACAGTTTCTAATGCCATTAAGTTGTATCTTCTATTCATTTATGTTTAATAATTGTTAGTGAAAGGATTTGGGTTAGTTGGCTGGCCTTGTCTTCACGAGAGACGCCATCACGACCGGGTATGGGAATTGGGTCGTGACATGAATGGTTAGAGACGACCGGAGAACAGCCATGAACTGAAATCGAATAGGGTCTGGACCAATCTCCTTCAAGACCTAGCCTTGAAACCATAAGAATCGAACACGTAGAAGCCATGGGAGGTTGATACAGGTTTCCGACGACCTTGGAAGCCATAGATTTGGGAGGTATTAGGGTTGTAGTTTGATGGCGGCGGCTAGGGTTTGTGAGGGATTGCACAGAGAGTTGAGAGGGAAAGGGATTCAAGGGCGGCGTTTGGCGTGAAATGGGGTGGGGCAAGGGGTCGTTTGAGGTTAAAATGGAAAGGGCTGATATTGGCCGTTGATCTAAATGATCAACGGCCAAGATTGAAAGGGTTAGGTAGGGGATCCGGATTGGGTTATTTAGTTGGGTTGTGGGTCGGTTTGAATGGGAATTGGGTCATGGTAATTGGGCTTCAAATTGGGGGTTCAATCCAGGCCGTAATTGAAATATAATTGGGCTAGATTTTAAATAGCCAATTTTCCCCTTTTTATTTTATAAAAAATAGTATATTAATTCCTGGAAATAAATTAAAGGTACTAAAATGATTTGTAAGACATAATTATCAAATTAAAAATACTGGACTTAATTTTCGTAAATATAAACGCAATTAAATCTAAAAGAGGCTAATATTGCAATTATATACAATTTAACTTTAAAAATACTAAATAAATTTGTAAAAAATATGCAAAATATTATCTTGACTATATTTTAGTATAAATATGAGAATCTAATAAATGAATCACCAAGATTGATAACTTTGGGAATTATTATTGGGGTTTTTTTAATGAATAAAATAGGGGAATAAATTGGTTAAAAATCGTTTAAAAATTTAAAAAAAATACAATATTGGGACATACTTATATATGCATATGTATGCTATTTTGAAAGTATTTTGCATATAAAAATATACAGGGAAAAATTAGATATCAATTGCNGAAACAGATTCGAAACACAAATTAAACTAGACTCTAAATTACCAACTCAAGATTAAACAAAATGAAACAGAATTTAAACTACAAAACCATTATTGACACACACACTGACTTCAAAACTAAGAATAAAACAGGAATAAATGAAACTGAATTAACATCTATATGCATTCAAACAACAACTAAACCAATTAACAACAATTAACCAAGCCAAATCACATCACCAGGAGCAAAGCAAGCACATCAAAACCAACAAGAAGTCTAAGACTAACTATCAAATAAACCACGAATTAAACTAACATAGACCAGAACTTATGAGAACAAAAAGAAAAAAGAAAAGAATAATAGAAATGAGAAGAGAAACTTACGGATTTTCGGACTCCACAAGAAATGCCCTTCGAAATTGATTTCCAGTTAATATTATATGTCTATTTCGTCAAAAATAGGCCTATAATATTAACTAGAACTCACTCGACTTTGAAAATTCCCAAAACTGACTCGAAACCCAGGAACCCTAGATTTAAAATCCGTTCAGTTTTTTCACTTAGATTTGAGGGATTTTTGTTAGGGATTCGAAACGAGGGTGCTTAAGAGACTGTGGGGTGTAATTTTAGGCGGATTTGGGAGGATTAGGGTTTTGGGTCTAAACTTCAAATGAAGATTCGAAGGGGTGGGGACTGATTCGAGGGAAACCGGAGATGGATATGGAATGAGGGGGTTGAGAGGAAGTCGGGGTGTTAATTTAGGGTGATTTGGAGCATCGCCGCCGTAGGCGGAGGCGGCGTTGACTAGTATTTCGAAGATTTGAGGGGTTTGGATGGGAATCGAAGAAAACTAATCCCAGATTGGGAATGAGGAGAGGGAGGAGGTGTTGTGGTATGATTTTGGGTGAGTTTGGAGACGGGCCGCCGACGGCGACGATTTCCGGCCGGCGGCGTTAGGTTAGAGGCTCTGAGGGTTTGGAGACGATGATGGGGGGGGGGGGGGTAGGTCGGATCCGACATTTAAATACTTCAAACCTAGGCAGTTCTCATCCGTTGGATCAAAAGAATCAATGGCTGTGATCAACACTTGGGAAACAGCGTCGTTTCGATGGTCTCTGAACCGGACTGGGTCGGGGATTTGGGCTGGACGGGGTGTGTTTGGTTTGGGCCAGACGTTAAAGGTGGCCCAATTCGTGAGTCTCTATTAAGGCAGCCCTTTTGTTTGTTTTCTTTTATTTCTTTTTGTCTTGTTTTCATTTTGTATTTTTTTTGATTTTATTAAATGCTAAATTAACACTAAAAACCCAAATTGACTAAAAATTATATTTCCTAATTTCCAACTACACTAACTCCTAATTTAAATGCAAGCTAAGACAAATTAATACTATAAATGCAAAAAGAACCATTTTTGTTATTTTCTTTATTTTTTTTAAAAACACATTAACTTCTAATTAATCCTAAAAATGTAAGATTAAATCCTAAACAAATGCCAAGTGCATATTTTTATATTTTCATATGAATTAAAGTGCACAAATAAAATGCAAATAATTAACAGAAAATAACACAAAAATTCACAAAATTGCAAAATAATGAAAGAAATTATTTTGTTTGAATTTTTAGGAATAATTCATATAGGGCAAAAATCACGTGCTCACAGCTGTAATAACCAGTCACTCTTAAGAACCCCCTTAAGCTTTTAATAGAAGTAGGTAGTGGCCAATCCAGCACCCCTTGTACCTTTTGGTTATCCATGGTTACTCCTTGCTCAGAAATGATATGGCCTAAGTAGTCAATCTGTGTGACTCCAAAGGCACATCTTCTTTGTTTATTGAACAAGGTGTGAGATCTAAGCACCTTAAAAGCCTCCTCTAAATGCAACAAATGGTCATTCTAGCTTGGGCTATATATTAGGATGTCATAAAAAAAGACTAGCATGAATTTTCTGAGGAAGTTTTGGAAAATATGATTCATTAGGCTTTGAAAAGTAGAGGGAGAATTTGTTAAACCAAAGGGCATAACCATGAATTCATAATGACCATGGTGGGTTCTAAAGGCAGTTTAAGAAATTTCTGGTTCAAACATCCTGATTTGGTGGTACCCTGACCTTAAATCCAGCTTGGAAAAATACTTGGCACCATGTAATTCATCCAGCAATTCTTCAATCACAGGAATTGGGAACTTGTCCTTCACTGTGCAGCTGTTCAATTCCCTTAATCCACACACAAATGCCATGAACCATCCTTCTTTTTTACCATCACAATAGGGGATGAATATGGACTAGTGCTATGCCTGATAACTCCAGAAGTTAACATCTCATTCACCATCTTTTCGATTTCATTTTTTTGGACATTAGGGTACCTGTAGGGCCTAATGTTGATAGGGGAGGTACCTTCCTTCAGGGTGATCTTGTGATCATGCAATCTAGAAGGAGGAAGTTGTGTTGGCTCTTCAAAAAGATCACTATACTTCTGCAAGATGGCCTGCACTTCCCAGTTCATACTAGGCTCCTTTGGTAAGCCTTCCATTGATAAAAGGCTGACTTCCATCTCCTGTTGTTGGTGCTCAAAGAATAGTCCCACAGATATCATACACAATTCAGCAGGTTTGGCCAATAGCTTGTCCATGCTAGCTTGTTGGATCATTTTAGTTTCTGGAGGTTGCACTCCCCTTAATGACACCTTGTGTCCCATGATACTGAACTCAATCCTGAGTTTTTTAAAATTCCACATGATGTCTCCCAATGTAATCAACCATTGAACTCCCAACACCATACTACAACCTCCAATTGGTAGAACTAACATGTCAGAATCAAAGGAAACACCCTGCATTTTCCAAACTAATTTTTTACATATATAGTTGCTCTTCACCTTCTTTCCATCAGCAACAGACACATCAAAAGGAGCTATAGCTGTCAATATACACCCTAATTTCTTGGCAGTGTTAAGATCTAAGAAATTGTGAGTGCTACCCGTATCAATTAGAACTTGAATAACCTTGCCCTTGACTGATACAGTCACCCTCATGGTCCTAAAATCATGCAGCCCATTCATGGAATGAACTGATACATGGGGTAGAATGGAGCCCTCAGCATCAGTCTCCAATCCCTGTCCAATCATTATTAATAATTCCGCAGGATCAAGCATCACATCCTGCTCCAACTCTACTTCTTCTATTCCCTCCTCTACCTCCATAGAAACCAACTGTCTCCTATTCTTACATATGTGGCCAAAACTATACTTCTCATTACAATTATAACACAGCCCCTTGCTCCTCCTCTCCTCCATTTCAACTGGGGTCAATTTCTTGGCATTTGTATAGGTAGGTTTAGTAGATGATGTATGAGAATTGGAAGGTTTACTGTAGGGCTGGCTAAATCTGAAAGTTGTTGGGGTAGTCTGTTGTGAAAATTGAGGGTTAACAGAAGAAAATTTTGGAGTACTTTTAGTTGAATAGGATGGGGTCGAAGTGTTCATGAAGACTTGTTTTTGTACTATTAAAGTTTGCTCCTGAATCTTGGCTAGACTAATGGCTTTAGCTAATGATCTAGGTGCTAACATTTTAACAGGTAAGCCAATTTCTGGTTACAATCCCCTAACAAAATAGCTAACATCATACTCCACCGATAATTCCACCCTAGTAAGAAATTCATCAAACATGTCAACATAATCTTGTACTGAACTTACCTGCCTCAAGTCTTTGAAGTCTCCCATGGGATCATCAAACAGTTCAGATCCAAATCTCGCATACAAACAAGCTACATATTCCCCCCATCGTGGCCAATCTCTAGTCACTCTATGCTTCATGTAAGATTGATTCCATTGTAGTGCCCTTCCCTCCAGTTTGCAAGAGGCCAATTTCACTTTCGAATCCTCAGGAGTACCATCAACTGCAAAGAACTGCTCACATTTGTACAACCAATCCTTCAACCATAGGCCATCAAAAGATGGAAACTCCACATGATAATGACGCGTGGGTAATTGATAGCCTCTAGGTCGAGTAACTACCACTTCTGGACTCTCATTCTCAACAGGAACCTCATGTTGCTGAGTTCCAGTTGTAGCCAAATTGTTCATCAGCAACTTCCTAATTTCCTCCATAGCTTGAGCTACCTTATGATCTACAGAATTCTTCAACTCCGACACAGAAGTGGTGACTGCTTCCATTGATCCCTTGAGATTATCGACCTCTTTTTGTAACTCTTGCATTCGAGTATTATGATCACCCATTGTTAAAGTTCCAAGGAGCGAGAGGCTCTGATACCAATGATATGAACTCGATCGAACACATAGAAAAAGGAAAATAACAGTTGAGCTCACCTAAAGGGCAAATGTGAAGAATTGCCTTTGAACAATTTGCTCGATATAGAACTTCAATGGAGTTCTGAGAATAGAGAAGAGATGAGAAAGAAGAAAGAGATTTCTTATTCCAATTTTCAGATCCTTACAATTTTGGAAGAACAAAACTATATAGGAAAAGGGTGGGAAAGTTAGATATAGCTAAATTTTGGAACCCCAATTCCCAGTAGCTTCTCTGCACGTGCAAGTCACGTGAGTTCTAACTAAAGTTCTAACAAACTAACGACCTAATCATACTGAGATCAACTGAAACTAACAACTATTACACCTAAGCTCAATAGGATCGTATCAATTGCAGGTTTGAATATTCCTAGATTTGATATTCTTGATTTTTCTTTTCTTTTTGGGATTTCCTTGCCAAGGTAGTAAAGACAGACATGCCTAAGGGAATCTCCAACTCTTGCACCATTATTTTACATCAAAATGGTGTAAACACCAAAATGGAGCAAAGTAACTCCAACCCATTACACTATTTTTTACATCAAAAAGAATATTTCTTTTATATTCTTCTCTCTCTTATATATTTTTTTTTTATAAAACAAATCCTTTTTTCCTTTTTTACATATTTATCCCATATAATTCATACTTCTTTCTTATATAACCATTTAATATAAAATTATTTTATACCTTTAAATTTTAAATAATATAAATTATAAGCAAATATTATACATTATACATATTAATGTATATTTCAAATAAAAATGAAATCATTGATAAGATATAATTAAATAAATATTACATTATGGTCAAATTTAGTTTAATTTTCACATAAACATTCAACTTACAAGATTAATATGTTACTCCCATAAATGCTCTATTAATGCATTACGAAGTGCAAATGAGCATCTTTGTCCTTAATTTTTTTGTGCGGAGCTAAAAATTATTCAAATCGGTTGAGATTAAGATGAAATCTAGCCGATGGTTGAGATTAAGATGAAATCCATCCAACGGTTGAGATAGGGATGAATTTAAAAAATAAAATAAAATTTTATTTTCGAATTTAGATTCTATTGATGATCCAAATATTCGTGAATTTATTAACAACATATTATATTTCAGTTTTGCACTTTTTATTCTTTTGATGGTTGTATATTTTTATACAATTATGACTTATAATAAAATTAACTTACAATATCATATAAAAATAAAATATACGAAAATTAATTTATAAAAATTAATATTATAAAGATACTAAATAAAAACTATAATTAATTATAAAATTATAATATGTTAAATTAAAAGTGTTATATAATAAAAAATAATAATAATAATGATGTTGATCAATAGTGTTACTACAAATTTGGGGTAACACTATTCACACACCAAAATGGTATAAGAAATGGTGTTGGGTTGGAGCAAAAAAATATCAAATCTTACCCGAAGGGTGTTTGGTGTCAAACTTTGTGTTGGGTTGAAGATGGTCTAAGCAAGAATAATACTAGTACCCACTTTGGACCCTTGTCATTGCCGCTAACCAACCTACAAATTTTTACTGGCCAAATATGTGACCACGTATGTCTTTGGACTGTCCAAATTCTAGTCATAACTTTAAATGTATATCCCCCTTCCATCTTTTTCTGAAAAATTGTTACTACCACATAATTGTGGCTCTTAAAATTCTGCTCTTCCAACTAGTGAAATACACCATATATTCTTGTCAAACACCTAAATCCAACAAGAGTACAAATAGCACAAAAACTAGGGAATTTGTTGCTTTTTTATATACACAATATTTCCTTAAAATATTACAGAACAAGAAGTGGAAAAATGGTGATGTCTACATTGCTGAAATTTCTATACCCTCCACCACCATCTCTATTCATTACTACAATGTCTGTAATAAGTGTTGCTTCTTTAGCAAATGCTGGATTTTCTGAAATTAAAGGAAAACATATGCAGTATTCCAAGTTCTTTGTATCAAGTAAAAGTGAAAATGAGAAGAAGGCTAGAATTGAGAGTAAAAAAGGCATGCTTTTGTTGTATAGCCCTGCATTTCTTGCTGGTCTTGCTTCTTTTGCCATTTTCCCAAATGAGGATCTTAGATTTGCTTTGGTTTCATCTGCTCTGACCATACATTTCTTCAAGAGAGTCTTAGAGGTACTGTTCAATGAGTTTCTTTTACTACTTTTGATATTTTTAATTTGCTCTTTTCATTTAGGTGTTTCAACTGATTTAGATTTAGCCTATATATAATATGCTTAAAACATGTAATTTCAATTTGCCATAAATATGAACGATCAATATTTATTTGGTTGTCCCGAAGGGACGGCCCAGTTGGGTTTGGAGGGAGTTGTCCACACAGGCGACACGGGTTCCATCCCCCCTCAATGCCCTTTGGGTCTGAGCCTGTCGCACGGGGCTTCTATTATACAGTGGGGGTTTACCCAGTGCGCACAGAGTGCTCACCCGAAGGGCAGAGGCTGTGGCAGAAGCTGTAGCGGCTGAGGTATGAGCCGAGGGTTTATTGAGTATCACGGGCGCACCGCTTTAAAAAATATAAAAATATAAGTTGTAGGAGCCATATTCGAACCTAGGTCATCAAGAGAGTGTAGGTACTTAAGCACTCCTACAAACAAGCGCCTCTGTACAGTTTTGGTGCTTTTAGGGGGCTGCGTAAAATATTTAAGAGGTCCTCATTGCATATATAGATATATATATGAAATATATATACAGTCTTTTTCCGAGGCTAACATGTTCCGGTAACCTCCTCCCCCAACGTAGGCCCGCCCCTGATTGCAGAGGCGGATCTAAGATTTTAATTTTATGGGTTCAATATTTGAAGTTTTTAGCATTGAATCCATTTTATTTTTAAAGTTTTGGGTTCATATCTACTATTTATTACAATTGTAGTGTACATAAATTTATGTTTCGTGCCGAAAGTATTGGATTCAGTTGAACTCGGTAACTCTATGTTGCATCTGCCTCTACCTGACTGTAGGGATAACTCTACACATGCACTATCCTCGTCAAATGTTACTTATAGAATTACATTGGGTCTGTTATTATTGTTGTTGTAATGAAAAGGTACAAGGTTCTACTTGAGATATCATAGAAATTTCAAGATTAAAGCTGCAAATTATCTTGAACAAATTCTGATATCTTTGGTTTGTTGATACTAGGTCCTATTTGTTCACAAATACAGTGGTTCAATGGATGTTGAGGCTACAGGAGTAATATCAATTAGTTATTTCCTCTCCACTGTTACCATGATTTATGGTCAACACCTTAGTCAAGGTTTGCCAGAGCCATCCATTGATCTCAAATATGGTGGATTTATAATATTTTTGGTTGGTATAATTGGTAACTTTTACCATCATTATTTGCTCTCAAATTTGAGAACTAAGGGTGAAAAAGAGTACAAAATTCCTCAGGGTGGTCTATTCAATTTTGTCATATGCCCACATTACCTCTTTGAGATTCTTATTTTTGTTGGAATTTCTTGCATTTCTCAAACATTATATTCGATGTCTTTCACTTTGGGCACAATGTTTTACTTGATGGGGAGGAGCATTGCTACAAGAAGATGGTACCAGTCCAAGTTTGATGATTTTCCTAAGGATATCAAGGCACTCATTCCTTATATATTTTAGTCTACTTCATAGGGACCTTCAGTTTTTGCTAATGTAGTTATGTCAAACGGGGGGCGAATTTAGGATTTAAGTTTTATAGGTTCAACTTTTATGGTTCTTATCATTGAACTTATATATTCTTTAAACTATGGGTTCAGACGTACTATTTGTTACAATCTTAATAAAGTTTTAAATTTAGACTTTGCGTCGAAAGTATTGGGCTCAAATTAATGAACGTAATGCTATAAGGCTGCATGTGCCTCTGTGTCAAACACGCTTATGCTTATGCTTTTTTTTTCTTCTTCTGTGTGGATCGTTCAAAATGTATTGCATCTTAATATAAATTGAACGATTTGGTGGCGAATACTTCATACTCAACGGAGGTGGATCTAGGATTTTTAGAACATGAGTGCACCACTAAAAAAAGGAGGGGAAAAAGTGCAAAGTGAGAATTAATCCATGTTTCTTTGATTAAATAATTAAGTATTGAACCAAGTGCACCATTCAACTTTTATGGGTGCCAATACATAATACTAGATCAGTTCTAAAAAATATGTATACAAAATACCTAGTTTGGCGGAGGGACCATAAGTTCACGTGCCCCGTGAAATGGGGTATAGATCCGCCCCTGATACTCAGTATGTTCTTGTGCTGAATTCTATAGGTTCTCCTGTTAAGTTTAACTGTGTAAATAGTTCGGGACAATTATAGGAGGCAAACGTTGAATTTCCATGTGCAGTGAAACTTAACTATAATAGTTATCCTGTATAATAACATTTTACTGTAACAATCAAGTATTTTTTAGAATTAATTTTTTATTATATTATAATATATATTCTCTATAATAAAATTTCGCTATAACAGCACCAAAAAAAAAATGGAAATGTTTGACTGCATCTGCGGTTCACTATTGAGAACAACGTAAACCACTCAAACTTCAAGGGATCTCAGATATGGAAAAGATGAGTTCATAGGCTCTTAGCTAATTGGATGTTACAATTTTGGGAAAGAATTGTGAAAAAGATTGACTTTTGACCAATTAAGAGAATCAATTTTAGCCGCTATAGTTCACAATGAAAATACGAACAAAATTATTTCTTAATCGTCTTAATCAATTATTATATGTCAACTTATTTGATATTCTCTGACTCCCAAATTAACTATCCTTATCTAAATTTGGGTTCGAAAAAAATCTAAATTTTGTGTAATCACAGAATTCTGCCACTTTTCTCAAAGCAAAGGTTAATCTTTATACCCTTTATACTTTTCAATATTCTACTATCAGAATAGTATTTTGTATCACACTTTATCTTAAAGAATGTTCAGTTTTTACAAAAAATTCAAAATTAGATTTATTTTTAATTTTGGATTCATTTCATTGAAATAAAAAAAGAAATTATCAATCTTGCTGGCTTATTTTTAAATGGAACACGTAAATTAGAAGGGAGGGAGGTATCGATACCATTTTGAACTAGTTCATGGAATAAAATCTCTTTGTCCATAAATTGTTATTTTCCTTTTTGTCAAAAACGTGTTTGTCCATGAAATTTTGTAAGTTTTTGAATTTTTTTTTAATATGGTTTTTTCAAAAGACAACTTTTTCAAAAATAACTTTTTTCCCATTTACAAAACTGCAATATTTTTTCATGTAAAACGTGTGCCCATACATAATTTCAAATTGCAAATAGCATTTTTCAACTTAACTCCAAAAACTACTTATTTTCAAAAATTACTATAATTTTTATGTCCAAACGCCTACTTAATATCGTAACGGGACCAAATTTTAATGTGGTGCTTATGTATTAGCCCTTTCGATGGTTTTTAGTTGTGATGCGTGGCAAATGGGTAGCTACATTTTCGTCC